>NC_057721.1:31650270-31662108 GCF_004010195.1 Chiloscyllium plagiosum
GAGTATGGGATGGCATTTTTACATGGGGCAGGGTGGGAGGAGGTGTAGTCTAGGTAGCTGTGGGAGCCAGTCGGTTTATAGTAAATGTCCGTGTTGATTTGGTCGCCCGAGATAGAAATGCAGAGGTCTAGGAAGGGGAGGGAGGAGTCTGAGACGGTCCAGGTAAATTTGAGGTCGGGGTGGAAGGTGTTGGTAAAGTGGATGAACTGTTCAACCTCCTCGTGGGAGCACGAGGCAGCGCGATACAGTCATCAATGTAGTGGAGGAAAAGGTGGGGGGTGGTGCCAGTGTAGCTGCGGAAGATGGACTGTACCACATATCCTATGAAGAGACAGGCATAGCTCCAATACCGAATAAATACAGACCAGAAAGATTTTTACATTTTAGATGGTGTAACTTATTTTAATAGTTGTTAAATACTGGAAATACTCTAAGTCAGAACCTATTAATAGAGGAAAAAGTTAACAAATGGGTCTTTGACAAAGAGCAAGACTAATTGGATGCAAGACAGGACCATTATAATGTAGAAATAGAGAGAAACTGCTGTGCATTCCTTTTAAATGATGTCCAGGGTGGTTGTGTCTGGTGGCATATTCTCCAATAGTGGTCAGCAGGAGAAAACATTGCCCTCCTCTTCAGCAACCCCATTCATCAGCAAATCCAGGTTCCTGCGTGCAAAGATGATGTCAATTTGCATTTCTGAGGCATTTCCTTAATGATAATGATGGAGCACCACAATGTGATATGCAGTTCCTCGATTACAGTGTTGGAAGTGGTGTGCAGCCTGGCTTTAACTTTGATGCCTGTGAAATGAACGCTGGAAGATCCTAGGCATAGTGAGCACTTCTCCCTCGCCTACTTTGAGATTGCACATGAAGGGAGTCAAAAGCCTGATTGCATAATTAATAATGAAGAATGGAAGCTGACCTGAAAACAATCACTGTGAGCAATATTTTAAATGTTTGTTATGTTTGAAATTGTAATTTTTTTTAGGCAACAATAACAATCATAAATGGTGTTGTGTTGTGATAATTAATCTTCTTTTAATTTTTTGACTAGACAATTTTATTTTCTCGCAAGTTCCTCTTCATGGGAAACTTTTAAAAATTACACATTTTGGTGCAAGAATTAAATAGTATAATATTAGCCTTTTGTGTTGGTTACTAGAAATGAATGCTTTCCCCCATTAGAAGATAGAGGAAGAAGAGGATAAGTATATTGAATTATTTTTCCTATTATATCTTATGTCCTCACTGAGCTCATCTTGTCTTTGAGAACTAACTTACTTGCTGTAAAAGTGCTTACCTTATCTTAATATCAATCGTACTACTCTTAATTTGTGTCTCTTCTGTTGAACTGAATAGGATTGGCCTCTCTTCCTTCCAATTTATGATAATCATTACCAAAACATTTCTAGTAATGGCTTCTTTTTCTATCCATTGCTGGTATCTTTGAAATTCCTAAGAATGTGTGCTTAGTTCTCTCTTCTCCCACAATTGTTGAATGTACCACAATGTCTGATAACAAAGTCCTTACATTCCTGAAAGGAAAACTAGGTACTTGTTTGAAACAAAATAATGTTATAGGGAATAGATAATGAATAAAGTTTTTGTGAAGATCTATAGCTCCGGTTGTGGATGAGTTAGTTGGTTAGCTCACCAAGGTGCTGGATTATCATGCAGACATTTTGTTACTGTGCAGGGGTATAGGGTCCACAACATGCAGGACTAATGTAGTATACAAAATGTTTGCAACAAGGACTACATTGGACAAACAGGAAGAAAACTAGCACCTGACTTCACATACACCAACTGGCAACAAAATGACATGATCTACTGTCTCTCATCTCTGTACACATAGACCAAAGGGGCCACTAATTCAACTATGGCAAAGTAACCACTCTAGAGAAGCTAACCACAGAAATGCCAAAGAGTCTTGAAGGCCTGGTTTTCAACCAAAAAGGCCATCAAAAAACACATAGAGGAAGACACAGTGCACCACAAAGAAGAGCCGGAAGTGACACTTGTCCCAACAGACCAGACCACATAAAAAACCAAGCAAGACAGAACAATAGCACTTTCATGGAATGGTGTTGTTACCCAGCATGATAACAAAACATTTGCACAATAACTCAGCAACTCAGTGAGCGAACCAATTACCTCGTAGATGGTGAATAGTAGATTTACAGTAGGCATCTCAGTACAGACTTTATGGGCTGAATATCCTTTTCCTTCACGTGACATTCTCTAATAGTATAATAGAAATATATCAGAAATATGTTCTTATTTAGTATCAACAAATCATTGGGCAAATATATTAGACATCCATCCAATATACTCTGTGATTAAATTAATGATTAGCTTCATTTTCTTAACCTTTGGTTTATCAAATGTCCACACTTCTATAGGTAAGGAAATCTAGTCTAATATTGAATACCTTTTATTTGAAAGTGTTTGCATACAAATATTATGTGATTTTGAAGTCATCTCTCTAAATGGGCTTCATTCAAGGATACATTGTGACATTTTGTTTTGGGATTCATTCAAAAGATTTGGCATCCTGTTTGTGTGACAAAATATATTCTTCATTAAAAGTTTTTTTATTAACAAGTGGAAACTCTCAGAATGGGGAGACAGTACAATCTTTCAATTTATTCTGTTTTGCAAATCGTGGAGGCCAATGTTTTTCAAAATCTAAGTTACTCAATATTTGGTATAGGTGACATTCAGAGACTAGGGAGATGGGCCTTCAAAATTTCAAAAATATCAGTTATTTGCCTTTATCTCTTTTTATTCACAAACCTGTTTTATTATGAAGAAAGCATTTATCAATTTGTGAGATATTATGCTACTGTTAGTTGGCTGTCACGATTTTCTATTCATATCTGTCATGAAGTAGTGCATTTAGCCATTGTAAACAGATTTCATTTCCTTCTTTCTTTTTCTTTTTGATTGTTATGACTCCAACTGAATGTCCAGTGCCATTGCCTTACAAAATCCATTAATGCATGCACATACAATAAGGAGCAGAATGGGAAACCTGGCTAGTGTTTCACCTTCCTTGTAAATGTCTATTCCTAGTGAGTATGTAAGTTACCAAACTGAATTCAACTAAGTCAATATATCTTTAGATAAAACATGGAACCTTCCTTCTCTATATATCAGTAAAATATGAATGCAGTGATCCAACATTGAAACTTTTTTTTGTCTTGAAATCACTTGAGGAAAGAGTTCAGTTTTGCAAAATAGAATATTAGCACTTCCTTGTAACTCGCCTGATAGTTTTGAATAGATTGCTTCCTGTTAAATTGAGTGAGAATTTGTTTTTGATTTTCGTCAATTTCTTGATGATGATCAGCTTAGGATCAATTTCTTGATGATGATCAGCTTAGGATCTAGGGACTCAGGGTATTGTCAAAATGTCTCATTAAATCGGAGACTGTCATTGTTTGCCTGATATTCAAACTTCTTTAGTTCAGCAACAGTATATCAAAACTAATTGCTGGGACTCGATAATGGCTTTACAAGGACAGGCATTAGCAATTTGATAGTAAACCACTCATTTGCCCTTCATGTCTCAACTGAGGCTCATTGACAATGCTTGCAATTCTGAGTCAGAGTACGGGTTGAAGGACCACTTCAGAAATTTGAGCATAATGGCTTGTCAGCTAGTGTGTACTCTTGGAAAATAATTCTGAGATATATGTTACACTGGATTGTATGTTTCATATCATTATGATTGAAAAATCACATTCTAATTAATCTGTATTCATTCCACTTGGTGGATGAACTAAAATAACCAATGAAAACTTACAGTATATCTTGTGCAAAGAATTAAACATACAATTGGATATAATTTTCCTCCATGGGATTAGGGAATGGGATCTATCTAGATGAATTAAACTCTTGTCTTTCAACTACCTTTCTAATGATCCACAAATTTTCACAGCAACATTTTGTTGATGCCGTTATGTTTAATAATTTTGGTGTTTAACAATTATTAATTGAAAGCTATTATATTTAAAAATGCAGATATTGTTAAATATCAATATGATGCATCATTAAGTTATCTGTAGTATTGATTAGTGAAGCATAATGTTCTTGCTCTACTATTTCCGTAAAGTGTGTGGGGAGAAAGGGAAATTATTCTCATCATCACAGGGAAAATTTTCAAGTCACAATCGCAGATTGCACGGAAGCAGGACGCAGATAGCAGATTCTGAAAATCAGAAATAAGGAAAATAACTGTCAGAAATACAGAACTGCCTGCCGGCATCTGTGGAGAGACATGGTTAGCTTTTTGAATCAAATATAACCTTCTTCCAAGTATTTTCACTTTTTTCAGTTTTATTATAGCTTTTGACAAATAATTTTTGATCTCCAATATAATCATATTGCAACTCCATGCTGCACAACTTTTGCTGTATGAAAAATCATATTTCTTGAATAGGAACGGATGGCATTAACCTGCAGCCAACAGTGTAGCTGACATTGTGATGGTACATTGTACAATAAAAGACAGAAGGGGAAATTGGCTTCAGTTTTTTTACCCTCTCTTGGTCAATTGCAATAAATATTTTGTTTTTATCATTCACTAAATACACTTCAATTAAATAGTAGTTTGCTCGAAATTGAAAGAGTCAAATACTAAGTTTTCTTTGAGGAAATTGAAGATTTCCATTATTTATTTATCTGAAGGAAAAGAAAATGATAAAATGATACATGTAATATGCACACAAACACTGGTAATAAATTTAAACAAGTGTCCGCGACAGGCAGGGGTAATAAAGATTACATAGTCAAACATTTCCTGGTCGTTGAGATGCTGGATTTTGAATCTGAGCTCACAATTGATTTATTATTGACTTGTATCCATAGCAGTAGAAGGATTGGAAGATTTCCAAACCTCCCATGGAATGGATGTTTTCCCAAATTGCGTTTTTTTTTCACCAGCTGCATTTTTCAAGATAATAAAAGAACAGGCAGGGAGAGAGAGTGAGCTTTCTCATACTGGTGTTATGGATCCATATTCATCTATCTGTGCTGCTGTTCAAAAGCACCTTTTGATGCATATTCTACAGTCAAGCTCGATAATCTTTCCAAGATGGCTAATTTGCAAATAAGCCTTTCATCTCAATATGTGAAATTAATATACAAGTGTGAATTAAACATCAAATGGAAATTTTTTTTGATGCTGATTCACTTGCTTTGTTTTGATGTGTTCAGATGAAATGGTAATCTTAGTACAGACAGTTTTATTTATTTTGTTTGGGTTTCATGAAGCTCACCCAAATTTGTAATCATGTGACCACTGCCACAATGATTTTCTTCCTGCATAAATACCATTTTAGTCATAGAGATGTACACCACTCAGCCCCTTCGTCCCAACCTGTCTATGCCGACCAGATATCCCAACCCAATCTGGTCCCACCTGCCACCACCCGGCCCATATCCCTCCAAAGCCTTCCTATTCATATACTGATCCAAATGCCTCTTAAATTTTGCAATTGTACCAGCCTTCACCACTTCCTCTGGCAGCTCATTCCATTCACTTACCACCCTCTGTGTGAAAAAGGCAACATCCTTGTAAATCTTTTCTGAACCCTTTCAAGTTTCACATCTTTCCGATAGGAAGGAGACCAGAATTGCATGCAATATTCCAACAGTGGCCTAGCCAATGTCATGTACAGCCGCAACATGACCTCCCAACTGACCAATAAAGGAAAACTATCAAAACACCTTCTTCACTATCCTATCTACCTGCAACTCCACTTTCAAGGAGCTATGAACCTGCACTCCAAGGTCTTGTTGTTTAGCAACACTCCCTAGGACCTTACCATTAAGTGTACAAGTCCTGCTAAGGTTTGCTTTCCAAAAATGCAGCACCTCGCATTTATTTGAATTAAACTCCATCTGCTACCTCTCAGCCTATTGGCCCATCTGGTCAAGATCCTGTTGTAATCTGAGGTAACCCTCTTCGCTGTCCACTACACCTCCAATTGTGGTGTCATCTGCAAACTTACTAACTGTACCTCTTATTCTCTCATTCAAATCATTTATGTAAATGACAAAAAGTAGAGGACCCAGCACCAATCCTTGTGGCACTCCACTGGTCACAGGCCTCCAGTCTGAAAAACAACCCTCCACCATCACCCTGTTTCTTCTAACTTTGAGCCAGTTCTGTATCCAAATGGCTAGTTCTCCCTGTATTCCATGAGATCTAACTTTGCTAATCAGTCTCCCATGGGGAATCTTGTCGAATGCCTTACTGAAGTCCATATAGATCACATCTACCACTCTGCCCTCATCAATCCTCTTTGTTACTTCCTCAAAAAACTCCATCAAGTTTGTGAGACATGATTCTCAGACATAACAATCAGATGATGGAAGTTAAACTTGACGACAGTTTATATTAGTCATGTTGTAATAATTGGGGTAATCTTTGCAGAGATTCCAAATTGTGTATTCAGAACAGATTGCTATGAATCCTATTAAGCAGACCTTTTTCTAATGCCATCACTATCCAATGCATGAGCAAAACTGCATGTGTAAAATACAAACTTATCACAGAAGATTCTGCACTAATGTTCACTTGTGACTACTTTATTCTCCATTGTCCCCATATATCCTTCAGACAACACTTTAGGTAACTTTTAAGCACATCACATGACATATTTCATATATTAAAATGGAGCCTCCTTTTCAAAAGTATTAGTTGAAAACTCCTAAGGTCATGAAAGATATTCTATAAATGTAAAGTATTCTTTCTTGCTTGCTTTCTTCTATTTGGACGTAAATTCTGTTTTGTTTTTAATTTTTTCTCCTGTAATATTTATCCGTGAAGTGCTGGTGTTTAGTCATGGTGAATTGTGGACAATTTTGTACTCTCTATACACTGTACATGGGATGGAGACAGACTTGATTGTTCAACCTTGAATGGCTAAGTCCTTAACAGCTAGCTGAATGATAAAAAAGACCTTCCATTCTTACAGTTTAGCTCGTTTCAATCCCAGATTTTAGAAGTGTTAGAGTAGTATTCAGATACAACATTCAATCTTCTCCAGTGCAGTTTTAGCGTAGGAATACCTCACCCATGTTTTTACTCAATTAAAGATCTCCCATGCTATTTTTGCTTAAATTACTTACTTCAAACTTCTGAATAAAATTATTTACTTTAAAGCAGAAGATACATTTTTCTAAATGAAACTAGACTGCAGCAAAGTTGAAAATTTAGTTTATCTTCCAATTGATGGCAATATTTGCTTTTGAAGGCAAATAAGTTGCAGAGATTTTTTGCCAAATGCATAAATGATCATTGTTTTATGAGCAGAGTTGGTCAGAAATCTCTTGTGACAAATTCAAATTATATCTTGTGTATAATTGTGGTGCTTTTAAAGATAACTTTACAGATTTTATAAATGTTTTGCTATATGTATTAAAAATCATTATTTTAACAGTAGTTGTGTGATTATTTATTATCTATTGTTATCAAAATATCTCCTTATTTCTATGCATCACCAACACTTACCTCTCCACTAGGTCATCTCCCTAAGTGGAAGATGTGTTCAAATGAAGATAAAGCATATCACATCCAACAGTGAAAGCACAATGAAGCAACTTGCTCAATTTTGTCAGTTTACAATGAGACTAACCCATTTAAAATTGAAATTGAGCTATAGCTACTGTAATTTACTGATTAGTTAAAATAATCAATTTTCTTTCCTCCACAAAATTTGAGAAGTGAAAGGATGCATTAGGAGAACATGATGACTATAATTTGGTTTTGCTGTCATAGCCTAATTATATGGTTTATCACGAAATGAAACATTGCATCATGAATTAACACGATGCATATTTAGATTATTAATTCCTCCACAATGAGTTGTTGACATAATTTATATTGATACAGGAAGAAAAGGATTCTGAGGAAAGATGAGGTAATTCAACATAAAGGCAGTGGGGGAATACTATGAAAGAATAAATTGTGCAATGTTCTTCTTGCTCACCCTCTAATTTCTGGTTATCGACTATTTTTGTAAGATGCCTACAGGCAGATTTCCTGATCTCTCCTGGGGACTGATGATTGCTAGAGGAGTTACTCTGACAAAATGAAAATGAAAAAAAAAAGGTGGATGAAATCTTAAAGTTTCAAACTTTGCTTGATTGTAGTGTAAGATCTTTCAGATTGGCATTTATATTCTTAACCAGACAGAACAATCAAGATTGGGTTTGATCAAATGGCAATGCAAGCTCAATATATTTTCAGACTGTCTGCAGTGCTCCAGTCTGAGAAAGTTTATTCTCTCAACGACTCTGTAGTACTTTGAAAAAGTTGGGGGAATAAGATGTGTCCTGGAGTTGTGTTGGTTCTTTAGAAATTTCTCTGGAGGAGTAATCTGCCATTATCTTTTTTAAAAAACTTCTACCAGCATGTGTAGCACACTGTTCAGGAGATGACTGTCTTCTTTGGTAGTTACATTCTGTTCCATTTCATTTCCATGCACAGCTAAATTCTAAACAGAAATTTGGTATCTTGAGACATTGAACTGAAACGTTCCACAGTCATAATGATACATTTCAATGCTATCATGCTACATCGACTGTAAATTTTTAATCTTTATTTGTACTTTATTGTGAGTGTTTTACTGCTCCTTTTTCCTGATAATTTATTCCATAAATTTTGATTGCAGGTACAATTCAATGAAGAAAGCCTATTTTTGGTTGCAGGGATTTGGTTGCAGCTTGTATTCTAAACTAAGCAGCTGGACCAGAAATTGTGATAGTTGCTGTTAAAACACTAGCACATTTTACCATGTGATAATTGCTGCTACTTTGAAGTAAAGTCCATTCTGAGAGATGAGTTTTAAAAGTGATCGCCTAATCATTATGAATTGATCATGCTATCTGTCCTTATATAGCTGACTGGAAAGCTGTTTGTCCATGAGTTCTCATTCATTGACACCCTCACACTTTGCTTTCCCTGCCTCAACGACAGCATCTGCTTGGACACAATGCAAAAGTAAAAGCCACTATGTAATAAATATTCTAAACTAAATATATAAATAAAACCAGCCATATTTCACCATTGTACAATTTCCTTGTCCCTCCCTTGAAAATATTGTATTCGGAAAAAGAAAATTCTTGGACACTATCTTGTGTGTCTTGCCTGTTGTCATGCTTCTGTATATCCCTACTCCATTGATGTGGCTGGTGGATGGCTACGAATTTTCAGGGGAGAACATTGCAAATGTGCTTTGAACTTCAACTTCAAAGAACCCTGACCTAAAAGGCCTTGTGGTGAACTGCACTATCTCTACCTGTGCTGCATTAGATCCTTAACTCTACCCACAAGCTTTAGGTTGTTTCCCAATGTATTGATTGTGCATATGTGCCAGTCATCATTTGTTCACTGATGTATCAAATTCCCCATCTTTGATATGACCTTGCCCTCTGGTGACTGGATTTTGGTGCTACAGGCCTTTCATTGATAGTTGACTCAGCAAATGCGGATCTCATTCTCCTCTTAATCACATATCATGCCAGTATCTAAGCTGCACATATGAGATCAAGTATTCATGTCCCTTCTCCATCACTTTTTTTTTCTTTCCAATGTTTCCTGAACAAATTGCAGTCCTTTAGTAGATGAAGAGAAAAAGCATTATGGTGAGGTTGTTGTGCATGCAGTCTAAGTAAATGATGCATGCTTATATTTACGACATCTTGTAAGTCAGAGAGTGGGTTGCGGGAGACATGGGAAATAAGAGTTAAGAGTATATATGAAGATACCATCATCATCATAATCATTAATATTTTCAGCCTTCTGTACAGCTCAGTAATGGGTACTCCAATAATGAGTAGCTCTCGTCCTCCACTGTGAGTTCGAGGATGGAGTGGGAAAGGAATCAATCCACATAGGCATTGTTGTATCTGTCAGTTATCCTTTGGCTATCCAGCATCATGTCCACTTTTTGTCCATTCCTTCAACAGCACTTTCCAAATCTAAAACTTCCACTGCCAAGAAGGTCAAAAACAACTGATGTATTGAAATAAGATAATCTGCAAGTTCCCCTCCAAGTCACATACAATCCTGACTTGGAACTTCACTGCCAGTAGGCCAACATCCTGGAATGCCCATCCAAAATAGTACCGTGGATGTCCCTCCTCCAATGGACTACAGCTGTTTTAAAAAATTAGCTCACCTTCACTTTTATACACAGGAAGAAAAAACGAAACTTGTCAGTGAATGTTTGTTCCCTATTTGGCTGATGCAACTATAATAGTTGAAATACTGTCATTTTATATAAGTTTTGAAATGTGCTTGAACATTTAATGGAGCAAATGAAAGTCAGGAATGATACTTGATTGAGTAATGTGAGTACAGTGAATTGAGCAGTGTGTGGCTCATGATTTGAATTATAGGATGTAACACATGAAAATGCATCCTCTAACCAGGGCTGCCCATTTCAGATCAATTCACTTTTTGCAGCAATTCATTCAAGTCCTCAGAGCTCATGTTCAAACATTTGCTCCAATGATCTTTTGATCATTTAACTGTAAAGCCTTCTGATCCCATGTTTGTATCAGGCATTTATTCTAATTTCTACCCTGTTCACAAAGGATTACACTGCTATCCTTTACAACCCATTGTTTCTCATGTTGTGTTATTGTTCAATGTTTCATGTGTTAGATACACTCCCTGTATGTGAGCCAACACCTTATTCAACCATGATACACCTTCTCTTTAAGAGGTTAACTTTAAGCAATGCTCCTTTGTGGAATTTATCCTCTGTTCGGGAATTCTGTGGATCAGAAATACAGTTCATACTGACTGGATTCTGAAAGACTTGACCTGAGTTGTGTACTAACTCCACAGAGGCTGGTATCCCAACACCATTTCACCCTTTACTTAAACGTGGAAAGTCCTTGACTCTGATACAGCCTTGTCAGAGTCAACTCTCAGGTGTCCGTTTGTCTGACACTCCTGTTTTTAATCTGTCAGCAATGGCTCCCTGATTGAATCAAATTAACAGCCCTAATCAGGGAACTCATTCTATGATGTCTACCTGACTGACTTCACAATCATTAAATCCCTTCCATTCTGAGTCTGAGGACATAGGCTGGTTCTTTTCCTTGTAAACCCTTCTTGTAGCACCGGGTCAGGTTCCTCTGACTCCACCTCAGATAGGGACACAGTAATTTGCCCCTTGCACCCAGAGTGTCTCAAAAAAAATCCATTCTCTTCTTCAGGCAGCAAAGGTGTCAACACAGCAATATCTGCTGTGTCCATCTCAGATTCCGCGGTCTGTTCAATTCTTGATTGAGAGGGAGAACCCACAGGTTCTGTCAGTCTTGCCGATCTACTAAGAAGGTGGGCATGTTTTACTCCCACCCTGTTTGAGAATTTGCATTTGTCATGTGTTCCATGTGCTTTTTCAGGACTATCACACCTAGACAAACTTTATAAATCACTGAACCTGACCTTGCAACAACCATGCCTCTTACACATTAGGGACATTCCTATAGTTCCGACACCAAGCTTCATCTCCTCAAGTCAACCAACTGTCTGACTTAGTGGAGTCTTCTTGGCTGAAAATGTGTTGCTGGAAAAGCGCAGCAAGTCTGAAACGTTCCGCAAGTAGGTGGCCTGTCTCCCCAATATAGAGGAGGCCACATCGGGTGCAGCGGATGCAATAGATGATGTGTGTGGAGGTGCAGGTGAATTTGTGGCAGATATGGAAGTGTCCCTTGGGGCCTTGGAGGGAAGTAAGGGGGGAGGTGTGGGCGCAAGTTTTGCATTTCTTGTGGTTGCAGGGGAAGGTGCCGGGAGTGGAGGTGGGGT
>NC_057721.1:31662787-31701424 GCF_004010195.1 Chiloscyllium plagiosum
CCTTCCTAACCTGCAATCTTCTTCCTGACCTCTCCGCCCCCACCCCACTCTGGCCTATCACCCTCACTTTGACCCCCCCTCCACCTATTGCAATTCCAACGCCCCTCCCCCAAGTCCCTCCTCCCTACCTTTTATCTTAGCCTGCTGGACACACTTTCCTCATTCCTGAAGAAGGGCTTATGCCTGAAACGTCGATTCTCCTGTTCCTTGGATGCTGCCTGACCTGCTGCGCCTTTCCAGCAACACATTTTCAGCTCTGATCTCCAGCATCTGCAGTCCTCACTTTCTCCTTCACTTTTCATCCTTCTGAAACAGTGCAATTGGCACTGGACTGGCCTTGCAGAATCATAGAATTGCTTCCTGGTCAACATGCAGGGTGGCCTTAGATCATTTAATGTTCCCTAGACCGTACTGAAAAGCTTCTGGGTATTTAATTAAAATTTCACTCAGGCAGCACTTTTTTTTTACAGAATCCCTGCAGTCTTGAGTCTACATTGATCATCTAAAGATCATCCAGACCACTCTAACCCTATAACCCCGCATTTCCCATGACCCATTTACCTAACCTGCACATCTTTGGACTGAGTGAAAACTAAAACACCTGGAGGAAACCCACACAGACACTTGGAGAATGTGCAAACTCCACACAGACAGTCGCTTGAGGTGGGATATCGAACACGGGCCCCTGGTGCTGTGAGGCAAAAGTGCTAAGAACTGAGCCATTGTGCTGTCCCCTTTTCTTTTACTCTTTCCTTCAATGTCTCCCTTTGCCTCACTATTTTTCCTCAAATTCCCTCTTTTTTTTCCCACGGACTCTCTCTGTTTCTCTCACTCTCTCACTTCCTCATTCTTTTTTCCCCATTTCCTCTCTTGGTACCTACTACAGGCGCCTTGTCCCCATCTATCCCCATCTTGCCCCTTTGCATCTTTCTAATCAAAAAATATCAAGCCAATCTTAGTAAATCTTTCCCAAACAATTTCACCCCATCAAGTATGAGCCTGAGTCTTTTACTACAATCAGTGGTAAATGAACCAGTTGCTTCTCATAAGAGAACAGTTGTACCCTTAATCTGTAAAGGCTCTCAGATATAAGTTCTCAGTCTACTGAGGTCTTGCGCAAACTTGAGGGTTGGAGTCCAGAGTGAATTCTGGTACAGCGTCCTCAAAGTCAACTCCTGGGTGTCAGTGTGTCTCACACTGCTGTTTTTTTTCTCAGACAGGGCTCCCTAATCTGTTCTAATCAGTGAACTCATATTGTATGAGGTCCACCTGCCTGACCTCGTGACAATCACTACAGTGGAACTCAACAGATATAATTTCGACACATATTGCAAATCCTTCATATATATTCCTGGACCATTAAATTTTAGCCTCTATTATCATGGAAATAACATACCTAATAGAATCTATTGCAATATTTTAACCCAATTCCTTCTACAAGTGGCTCACTCAAATGGGAATTTAACCTATATTATTCAGAAATAACATGGAGCTCTGATTGACATCTCAACTTGTGGTAATTATTTCCCTTGTTGGTGAAACATGATTCAGTAACAATGCTTACTTAGGTATATTTTGTTTTTGAGCTATTTTGAAGATTCTGTGACTTGCTTTGAATGAGTTGAAATTTATTAATCTTGTAATTGCAAGCCACGTGTGAATGAAACACAATCAAAGGTATTATATATATGCATGCATCATTGTAATATACAATAATGTATAACTAAACAGATCAAATTAGAACAATTCCACAATTAGTTTCAGTACTTGACTGTCAGCATTTCAGAAAATTTAGAAAATAATGTATTTATATCAAAATATTTTCACATATATGTCTCAAAACTCTAACTTATCTGCCATTTTATTGTGATGACCATTGACAACTGCATTCCATGTATGCAATAGAATGAAATTGAATTGAATTGAACTTATTGTCACATGTACCGAGGCACAGTGAAAAGCTTTGTCTTGCGAGCAATACAGGCAGATCACATAGTTAAATAACATAAGTAAGTAATCGGTAAACAGTGGCAAAAACAAAAACACTGGTACAGGTGAATGTTAAGAGTTTGAGTTCATTCAGTATTCTAACAGCAGTAGGGTAGAAACTGTTTCAAAACTGGCTGGTGCATGTGTTCAGACTTCTGTACGTTCTCCCCGATGGTAGAGATTGTGGAAAAATATTGCCAGGGTGGGATGGATCTTTGAGAATGCTGGTGGTCTTTCCTTAACAGTGGGCCTGGTCGATGGATTCTATAGATGGGAGGTTGGCCTTTGTGATTGTTCGGGCTGAGTTCACCACTCTCTGTAACTGTCTCCAATTTTGAATGGTACAGTTGCCATACCAGGTAGTGGTATATCCAGACAGAATGCTCTCAATGGCGCACCTATAAAAGTTGGCAAGGGTATTTGCCATCATGCCAAATTTCCTCAGATGCCTGAGAAAGAAGAGACATTTTTGGGCCTTTTTAACCAGTGCGTCCACGAGTCCAAGAAAGCTTGTATTGGATGACCATTCACAGAAGCTTGAAACTCTCCACTCGTTCCGCCTCTGTGCTGTTAGTGTGTAGGGGGGCATGAGTAACATCCCGCCAAAAGTCAATAATAAGTTCCTTGATTTTTTCAGCATTGACAGTTAGGTTGTTCTCAGTGCACCATTTTTCCAGGTCTTCCGCCTATTGTCTGTAGACTGTTTTGTCGCCATCTGAGATTTGGCCAACTACAGTGGTGTCATCAGCAAACTTGTAAATGGCATTAGTCTGGCATTTGGCGATGCAGTCATGGGTATAGAGTGAGTATGCAGTCATGGGTATAGGGGACTGAGTGTGCACTCCTGGGGGCTCCAGCGTTGAGTGTTAATGAGGATGAAATATTGTCCCCAGTCTTTATTGATTGTGGCCTCTGGGTCAGGAAACTGATGATTCAGTTGCAGAGAGTGGGGCTTAGTCCAAGGTCACTAAGTTTAGTAATCAAGGGGATAATAGTGTTGAATACAGTTCAGCCTTCAATGAGTAGGATTCTTGCGTAGCTGTTCTTGGTGTCAAGATGGTCTAGGGAGGAGTGAAGGGCAAGTGATATGGCATCTGACATGCATCTGTTGGTCCGATATCAAAATATTTTCACATATATGTCTCAAAACTCTAACTTATCTGCCATTTTATTGTGGTGACCATTGACAACTGCATTCCATGTATGCAATAGAATGAAATTGAATTTTATGAATTTTTAATAGACCCTACTTAAAACCCACCTCTTTATCTGGATTTTTAATCACAGTCCTTTCTATGGGTTAGTGTCAGTTCTTTTGTCTGATGACACCCCCTTGAAGTGATTAGATTAGATTACTAACAGTGTGGAAACAGGCCCTTCGGCCCAACAAGTCCACACCAACCCGCCGAAGCGCAACCCACCCAGACCCATTCCCCTACATTTACCCCTGCACCTAACACTACGGGCAATTTAGTGTGGCCAATTCACCTGACCTGCACACTTTTGGACTGTGGGAGGAAATCGGAGCACCCGGAGGAAACCCACGCAGACACGGGGAGAATGTGCAAACTCCACACAGTCGGTCGCCAGAGGCGGGAATTGAACCCGGGTCTCTGGCGCTGTGAGGCAACAGTGGTAACCACTATGCCACCGTGCCGCCCACTGATGTGAGGTGTTTTCTCTATCAGTAATTTTATAGAAATGGCAGTTGTTGTTGAATAGCTTTGGAGAAACTAATCAACCCTTAGGTTGACCAATTTATTCGTGATGTCCTTGAATTCTATTGAAATATACTTTCAATATGTTATTGTTAAAAAAAAGATATTCTTGTCAGGATTAATGAAATAGTTTCAGAATTAACATATGTTTCTCAGTTTTAAAGTTTGCATATTCTAAGTCATGATAAATTGGATGCAGTTTTAAGCCAGTGTGATTCCAATAATAATGGATGTATTTAGGAAGATGCATTTGTTTCATGTTTCTTAATCAGTGTAAAGAGTAGGCTTTAGCCCAGATAATGAAGGTGCAGTTTGTGGCTGAGTATTTGGAAATGATTGATTTGACCTTTCCAGTGGCAACAAATTGTTTGATCACTAAAGGCAGAGAGTGGGCCCACCCACTCAGCACACATCAGTCAATTTTGCTTCAGTCATGTATTTTTACACTTACGATTAATGTTGAAACATTTTACTTTTGCATGGCTCTGTTTACATTTTGCAAGAAAAGGCAACACTAGACTTTCACTTTTGTTTACTTCTATTTTATGATTAACAACCATTGCAGAAACAGACACTCTAATTTACCATATTCTAGATGTGCACACCATGAACTGAGAAATATTCATCTTAAGAGTTCCTAGAAGGAAATCTGAAGAGGCTTAGATCATTGGTGATTGACATTAACATCATCAGAAGCACAGACTTGAATTAAGTCCAGTGTCAAAAACACAGTATCAGAAATATGAGCTGCAGCAAGGATAGGATTCATCTTATTTATTTCATTGGCATCCTCAACTTTATATTTGTATGAGTAAGAAAATAAAGTAAGAAAATAATGTGAAGAAATTAGTGTGGCATGTTTTATCTCATTAGCATAATTACATGCAATCACTAGGTTGACCACTGATGGAGATTAGAACACCCTCCCCAGTGATTGCCAATGTCCTGGCCATTTTCAGACAGAAAACTATAACAAACTTAATGCCTGCTGGGGAAAATATTGGAGTCACTTGAAGAAGTAATTGCATTAGTCCATGAAGGCAAATCCATGGATGTATTGTAATTAGATTTCCAGAAGGCATTTGATAAAAGCTCATTGTGTGGGAGCATAATATATTGACATTGATAGAAAATTGATTGGCTAACAGGAAGCAGAGACTGGGGAGAAATTGGTCTTTTGCAGGCTGGCAGGATGGATGGTGTACCACAGGGCCTGTGCTGGAGCCTCTTCACAATTTATATCAATGGTTTCAATGAAGGGACTTCAGGTATGGTTACTAAATTTGATCATGATACAACGATAAGGAAAGTGAGTTGTGAACAGAACAAAGGTATCTCGGTGGTTAAGTGAATGGTAAAATGGACTACTATGTGAGAAAGAGTGAAGTTGTCCATTTTTGCAGAAAGAATTAAAAAGAAGCATATTATCCAAATGGTGAGAAGTTGCAAAGCTCTGAGATACAGAGATCTGGGTGTCCTAGTGCATGAATTTCAGAAGGTCTTGCAGGTACAGCAAGTAATCAGGAAAAACAATGGAATGTTATATTATTTTGCAAGGGAAATTGAATGCAAGAGTTGGGAGATTATGCATCAATTATCCAGGACTACTGGAGATACTATATCTGGAGTATTGTGTTCAGTACTGGTCGCTGTATTTACAGAGAACGTTAATGTGTTGAAGCATTTCCAAGAAGACTTTTTAAACCAGTATCTGAAATAAGGTATACATTTAGATTGTCTTAAGAAGAAAGGCTGCTCAGGCTGGGCCTGTATCTTCTGGAGCTTAATTGACTTAAGTGACTTAATTGGAACATAGAAGATCCTGTTGAAAGGATGTTTCCTCTTATGGGAGAATCTAGAACTAGGGATTACAGTTTAAAAGTTCCTGAAGAAGGGCTTATGCCCGAAACGTCAATTCTCCTGTTCCTTGGATGCTGCCTGACCTGCTGCGCTTTTCTAGCAACACATTTTCATTACAGTTTAAAAATAAGGATTGTCCATTTAAAACAGAAATGAGGGGATAAATAAATCTCTCATACAGAAATGAGTCTTTGGAATTCCCTTTATCAAATGGCAGTAGCTACAGAATCTTTAAACATTTTCAAAGCAGAGATAGTTTCTTGATTACCAAGGGGGCGAAAGATTATTGTGGGTGTGCAGGAAAGTTGAGTTGAGGGTGAAATCAGATTATCCATCATCTTATTGAATGACGGCACTGGTTCAAAAGACCAAGTGACATACTCATGTTAGGCGGAAGTGGGTACTGCAGATGCTGGAGATCGAAGTCAAGATCAGAGTGGTGCTGGAAAAGCACAGCAGGTCAGGCAGCATCCGAGGAGCAGGAAAATCAGCGTTTCGGGCAAAAGCCCTTTGAAACATATATTTTCCTGCTCCTCAGATGCTATCTGACCTGCAGTACTTTTTCAGCACCACTATAATCTTGATGTACTCATTCCTTGCTCGTACATTCATATTTACAACTCAAAATGTGTCACATCAATGTAACCACAACAGGTAACAGATTTACTGCATGAGCCAAAATCTTACCTGAATCAAGGATAGTTTGGCTTCAACTTGTACAGGTTGTCAATCATTTGAATCAGAAGCAGTTCCATCAGATTTAGACCTAGCATTAAAATATAGAAATAAAATAATGGTCAGTGCACAAAGCAACACCACCATCAGGATGTCCAAAGAGAACATACTTCCAAGGAATCGTCATAATTTATGTTACAGCTTTCCTTTTTAGCAACCCCCCCCAAAAAAAAATTAGGTTCAAAATGTCTGAAAGTATAAATCACTTGGGGTGAAATGGTTTTAATATTATCACTTTCTGGCTAGTGGCACAGTGCTTTGTATAATTTTTTTGTTGTGCAGGAACTTGCAAGAAATTAATGTCTCTCCAAAAGGAAGGATGATATACAAAAATAATCCCTCTTCAGTGCCCTAAATGCTTAACTCTTCATTAAATCCAAGTTGAATACACCATTTCCCAGTCACTGCTAAACACATGGTAAAAAGAAAGACTTGCATTATTCAAAATATCCAGTCATAAGGACAACCCAGAATTAATTACATAAAGCCAAACTGTTCAGTATAAAACCAGAAAATTGGCTACTCCAGGTGCATATCAGTGTGTATTTCTATAAAAATACAAGTACACACAAATAAACAACCACATCCTTTTGACACATATTCTCATTCCTGATGAAGGGCTTATGCCAGAAACATCAATGTTCCTGCTCCTCCGATACTGCCTGACCTGCTGTGTTTTCCCAGCACCACACTTTTCAACTCTGATCTCCAGCATCTGCAGTCCTCACTTTCTCCATATTCCCATATCCACAACTTTGCCATTCATTAACAATAGATGAATGAAAACTGTATGTTTTAGGTGAGGCATGATCATTGAATTGAATTGAATTGAATTGATTTGCTCTGACCCTTTCATGCACAGAGACTGGAGCCTAGGATCACTCTCTTCAGAGAAAAGAAAAATGGAAAATTTGGGTTCAGATATTCAGAATGGTAAATAATTTTCATTGCAGTGGAGACTGTTGCCAGCAGCAAAAGTATCTGTAACCAAAGAACACAGGTTAGTCGTGAGAAAGAAAAGAACCAGAGGTGACAGATTAAAAACAATCATTGTGCAGCAGTTGCTGTGATCAGGAAAGCATTGCCTGAGCTGCTTGACTAAGCAAATTCAATAGTGAACTTCAAAAGATAACTATTAGAAGGAAATAAATTGCCATGCCAATGGGGTAGGAACATGAAAGTGGGATTAGAGGTAGTCCTCCTATAATGCTGTAGTTGTGTTCCAGCAAAACCTCTCAATATAAATAATGGGCCTATGGGAAAAGTGGGGTTGAGGCAGAGTAATGCATCACTTACAATCACTCAAAATCGCCCACACATCTAAAACAAAGTACAGCACAGCCTGAGTGAAATCCTATTTACCAATGAAACCAAAGTAAATTTAACACAGTACATTTAAAAAATATTGTTAATGCAGGAACAGAGGGTTATCCTGATGCATAAGGTTGACTCTTTCATTCTGTTAAATGAGTTATATCCCATTTTCTCTCTATGCTCAAAGCACTTTATAATATCGAGCGTCTTTTTCAGTGTTGTAGCCTTTCGTTTGCAATCGCCACCGGCAAATTTTATCACCAGTGAGCTTCTTGCTAACATTCTTGTCACTGCACCCCTCAATCTTTTCAAAAAAGGGGATAATCCAGGAGTAGTGTACCTTTCACAGGAAACTGCTCAATGTATCACTCTCAGAACGCTGCTCTCTGTCCAGTACCTCTAACAGAAAGCTGCCCTGTTGGCATCTGACACCGCTGCATGAGCAAAACAGCACAATGACTAGCGCTAACTTTGGCGCATGCACAGATGGCACAAAGACCGGTGCTGACATCGGCTTATGGGCAGAACGGCATGGAGACTTTGGCACGGACATCAACGCATGCACAGAATGAAGAGCACAAAATGATCACCACTGGAATTGCATTATTGTGAACAGAGGTAAGCATTCTCAAAAATACTGTTCTGTAATTCCTCAGTGACATTATAGCCAAATTGCGCTGCCCAAACATGTGTTATCTGAAAACTACCTGTATTTGTCTGATGCTGACAAAATGTCTTGTGGCATCATGGTGTATTTCGACCTCAGATCTCAAGAGCCACCTGCTCCAGAGATGTGATATGAAATACCTTGAACAAGTTTATTAAAATATCTATCACTCTAATAAAGAGGCCTGAGTTGCCTTGCTCAATGTTGTGGTTTCTTTTGAATATGGACAAGGCATGATAAACATAATGTTTCTTTTCTTAAAACACAAACCTATTTTTCAAGTAAAAGCACAAGAAGTTACTTTACAATCACCGTTCATTATTATTGGAAACTGACAAACTCCAGAAATCTGCCACTCGGATTTATTCTTCAGTAAGGAGACAGTCAGTTTACTGTTAAAGGAGGAAGATAGAACTTGATGGATTGGGAATGCATGATTTTAATAACTTAAGATTAAACTGATGAAATTGGCATGAATAGATAGAAGTAAATCTGCTTTAGGGTGAACCAGTATAACCAAAGAGATTACTTTGTTGTGTTGGTATTTTCCTGTCTTGTGCAATGGTTTTTTTTCAGGATATTTTAATTTTCTATTAAAGCTTCACGGTTGTTTTGAAGTTGAAAATAGATTGAAACATGCTTAATCCTCCATTAATGCCTTCAATACATTCTACAATAATAGATAAAACATGAAGACAAATCACTGCTGATTGGGTCCAGTTTTGTATCCACCAGTCAATATTCAATTTCTCAAGATTAATTAGTTTCAGATACACTTGAAAATCTAACTATTGAGCTTGCTTCATTCCGATCAGGTTACGGTGAATCTATTGCACACTGAAAGGCATACAACTTGTTTTTCCTCACCTTGAAAAGTTATTTTACCATTTCTGGGTTTGTTATCATCTGGATGTGCATTGTTGTTGCTATTGATCACAACATGGAAGATTGTTTTTTCAATCTAAAATTTATGGACAACACTAAATCACTTTAGACCCATTGAGGTATTGAAGGTCTAAGAGCTGATTCTGCTGTTCAAAGTTGACCTCATGCAAAACTCATCTATTACCTGTTACTCAAGACTATTTTCATGGGTTTACTATAATATCAACACCATACATTGCTGTAGATGATCTTGAATGGTATCAAAGAATAATGAACAAAGCCTAAGTTGTGTCAGCTAGTGTGGATAGATCTTTGCTTAACTTGAGGGAAAAAATACTAGACTGGATTTTCAACTGATGGGGTAAGAGATGATTTGAGGGAGCAATTTGAAAATTGTGCTCCAAGGCAGCAGTATACTGCTTTCCCTTTTTGTGGGCCATGCCTAAATTTTCAGAGGACTGGAGTGAGGAAAGTGCTTACTTCCAATTAATGGCTCAACAGGCTGCTTTGGTTGTTGAGAATAAGATGACTTTTGATTTCTAAGTGGTTGAGGATGACCAGATTTTCAAAACTGGAACACATTTAAAAGCCTTTAAAGGCAGAGCTCAACAATTATTAACATTTTAGACAAACAAAGAGCTGGTTCCTGAGGATGTATACAGTTGAAGGGAAATGGTCAAGTAATAATATCTCTCAGAATGCATTTAGCCAGAGTTAGGTAATTTTTTTCTAATTGTTGGGTCTCTCCACAAATCCACAGGAATTCTATGGTTTTAGATACACTTGCAACAGTAGAAATCCAGAATACCCATTTCACCCATAGAAATTGAATCCTAACTATCTGGTGTTAGATCAACGCACTATGCCAGTGGGTGAAATGTGAATTAGCGCACTGGGTCAAATGTAAATAAAGAGCAATTCCTGTACCATATTATTATATTATATATGGCTCTATAATATTGTCTGTGTGTATTCATATATAAATGAACTGCAATGTATGCATTACTTAATATGTAACAACACAGATTATTCTCCACATCGTACAAAGCAGACTGTGTCATTATCCATGCTTTTCCCACTGGTCTCTAGTATTCTTTGAATAGAACTTTACTTACATGATATTGATTTTGAAATGCAGCAATTATTTCATTGAAAGGATCTATAACAAAGTTGTTGCACTTCCGGGCACCGTGGATATTCCACTCTTCTGTGAAACTTTCGATTTCCTGGACACCCGGCAGAAAACTAGCTACCAGGATACATGAACGCCAATTAGCCACAAAACGACATGACCCTCTCTCACTAGTATCCTTACATACAGATAAAGAAGGACACCACTTCTGCTAGGACAACTCCTCCATCCTAGGACAAGCCAAACAGAGACATGCACAAGAATTCCTAGAAGCATGGCATTCCAACCGGAACTCTATCAACAAACACTTCGAGTTAGACCCAATTTACCACACCCTGAGAAAAAGACAACAAAATGACATCAACGCACTAAATGACATCACCAACCCAAAGAAACCCAAACATATAAATAGAAATCAGGAATCGTGTACACTGTTTTGCCTGAGGCCCATTGAAGACGTTACCTAGTAGGGTGACGAAATGTTTGGAAATGAACCTCCCAGCTCAACGAGCAAACCTACATCCAGAACTCTTAGCAATACCAGAACATCTGGTTCCCATTGAGCCTGCAACAGTCCAGTGCACTGTATCTATAGCTGTTGGCTTCAATACTGAGATTGATGTTGATAGAATTTGAAAAGTTTTTTTCCCGAAATGCTGAAAAATCATGGTATGTGAGAAATCTGGCTTCAAATCCACTGCCGGAGGAAGTAGTGGAGGCCAGTACAATTATGTTTAAAAGGCGTCTGAATGTGTATATGAAAAGTAAGGGTTTCAGAATAATACAGTCCGCGTGCTGGCAAATGTGACTGGATTTTAGGATAACTGGTCGCCATGGATAAGTTGGACAGAAGGGTCCGTTTCCATGTTGTACATCTGACTCTGACTCTAGAAATCATGCATGTTTCATTCCATTTTGCCACTTTTACATGCATTTGGAAATGCTGGTTTGCTACAGCAATGCCTCCCCACTTTTGAAAGTTAATGATAGACCCCATCATGGCTGTCATCTGCCCCTGTGGCAGAAGTTTTGAGGGTAGCTGTTTGGCACCATTAATTTTGCATTTTGGAAAGGCAAATTAAGGCAGGACTTATTCATTCTAATGGTAAGCTCCTGGGGCATGTTGCTGAACAAAGTGATATTGGGAGTGCAGATTCATAATTCCTTGAAAGTAGAGTCGCAGGTAGGTAGGATAGTGAAGAAGGTTATTGGTATGTCTTCCTTCATTGTATTAACCAATGAGTATAGGAGTTGGGAAGTTATGTTGCAGCTTACAGGACAATGGTTAGGCCACTTTTCGAATATTCCAGTCTCCCTGCTATAGGAAGGATATTGCGAAACTTGAAAGGTTCAAAAAAGATTGACCGGGATGTTGCCAGAGTTGGAGGGTTTGAGCTATAGGGAGAGGCTGAATAGGCTGCAGCGTCAGAGGCTGTGGGGTAGGATTTATAAAATCGAGGGCCCTTGGATAGGGTAAATATTTGACTTTTCCCTAGGGTGGGGGAGTCCAGAACTAAAAGATATAGGTTTTGGGTGAGAGGGGAAAGAAGATTTAAAGGGAGTATAATGGGAACAGAGGGTGTATGGATTGTCTTCCAGAGGAAGTGGTGGACACTGATACACTAACAACACATAAAAGACATCTGGATGGGTCTATGAATAGGAAGGTTTAGAGCGATATTGACCCAAATGCTAGTAAGTGGGTCTAGATTAATTCAGAATATCTGGTTGGCATGGATGAGTTGGACTGAAGGGTCTGTTTCCACACTGCATATCTCTGACTTACTGAGCTTGCCTTGGCCCCAGTTGAGGCATATACATTTGTCACAAGCAATGTAGATACAGACATTTTTCAGGGTCCGGAAAATGAGGCTTTGAATCAAAACCCCAAAGTGAAAAATAAACCCACTATGTTACTGTGATTATGTGGGTGTTCCAATTATTGCTTGTCCCGAGTTACCTTTGCGAAGATGGTGCTGAGTTGCCACCTTGAACTGTTACAATCCATGTCTGTACAAAGTTCTACAATGCTGTTAGGGAGGGAATTCTCGGGTTTTGACCCAGTGACAGTAAAGGATGGCAACCCATTTCTAAGTCAGGATGGTAAGTGGCTTGAAGGGTAGCTTGCAAGTGGTATTTCTGTGCATCTGCTGCATTTGTCCTTCTAGATGGTAGTAGTCATGTGTTTGGAAGGTGCTGGCTTAAGAGCTTTGGTGAATTTCTGCAACACACCTTGTAGGTAGTGTACACTGCTGTTTCTGTGTCGGTGGTGGAGGAAATTGATGTTCGTGAATGTCGTGCCAAACAAACTGTTTGGTTTGGGTGTTGTCATGCTGCCTGTGGTGTTAGAACGACATTTGAGCAATTGGAGATTATTCAGTCAGACTACTGACTCTGCCTTTTTATAGGTTGTAGACAGGCTTCCTGGAGTCAGGAAATGAAGTACACAACTGCAGAATTCCTAGCCTCTGACTTACCCATGTCGTCACTGTTTTATATAGTGAGTCCAGTTGGGTTCCTAGTCAGTGATAACCCTCAGGATTTTGATCGTGTGGATTCAGTGATGGTAATGCTTTTAAATGTCAATAAACAAAGTTAGATGGTCATTGCTTGGCATTTGTGCAGCACAAATCTTGCTTATTAAGGGTCTATCTAACTCTGCATTGAAAATATTCAAAGATAATACTTCCATCACCTTTTTCAGGAAGAGGTTCCAAAGATTCATGACCACCTGAGAGTAAAAGGTTATCTCATGTAGGTATTATTTTTAAACAGTGAGCCCGAGATTCTCCTATACCAAGAAACAAGCCTCACCACATCTACCTTATCAGAACTCCTCTGAATTTCAATCAAATCACCTTCCTCTTATAAACGCTCATATATAAGCATACACAATGCAGCCATTTTTCAAGGCAATCATTTCCCTTGAATGCCTCACTTTAATCTGATTCCAGGGAATGCATTCCATATCTAAATCACTTGGTGTGAAAGAGTTTTTGTCACATGACCCTTGCTTCATTTGCACATTGCTTTAAATCTATGCACTGTTCCTTTTTCTGTTTTCTCTCCCTGTTGACTCTGTCCAGCCCACCCATGATTTGAAATCTCCTCTCAGCTGATTTCTCTACACAGAGAACAGTCCCAAATTCTTTAATTTAGCTCCATAACTGCTTCCAGGAATAACAATCTTCATTCTTATAAATTGCGTTGTCCTCTCTCTGATACATTTGCATCTTTCATATGATCAGAACATTTAAAATCTAGGAACAGGACACAACTGTCCATGCTACTTGAACTGACATCTAAGCAAGTGTTTTGTACAAGTTCAACATTACCACCTTGTAATACTCTATGCTCCTGTTAATAAAACCAAGAACTCTGTATGTCTTACCAATTGCTTGGGATCTGTGCACATATACACAGGTTTATCTGCTCTTAGACCCCTTTAGAATTGTGCCCTTATTTTGTATTATCTTTCAATGTTCTTCTGACCAAAATGTTCCACCTCACTTTTAAATATGCATAAATCCTTGTCAAACTCCTTCTGAAAATGTTGAAACAGTACATCCTGATTATTCATAACACTTACTCAAAGAATTCCAGTAGGTTCGTTAAACATGATTTCCCTTTCACAGAGCCATGTTGAACTTATCTAAGTGCCCTACTATTGACTTCTTAAATAGCTTCTCATGTTTTCTGACACATGTCCTAACTAGCTCATAAGTTGATGTTTTGTCTCCTGCATTTCTGAATAAAGGAGCTAGATTTGCTATCTTGCAATATAATTGGACCATCTCTGAATAAAAAATGTTAGAAAATTAAAAATGCATTAATTGTCTCTTCCACTTCATTTGTGATGCTAGAATGAAATCCATCAGGAACCCAGTATTTATCAGCCTGCAGCTGCACAAATTTACTCAGTACTATTTCTCCATTAATTGTGAATGCCTTCCGCACCTCCCTCCCTACCACTTCCTGATTAATGGCTTTTTTTCTGGAATGATATTTGTTTAATTATTTCTAATTGAGTAGGATGACTTCTGTAATTAGGACTTCTAAATCCCCAATACACTTGGCTCTTTTTGGGGCTGTCAGTAATAATGATTACTGTGTTAAACTTGTTTCAAAATGCATTTTTCAGATGTTCAAACAGAACTAATGAAGCCTGAAATAACATTTACCCAAGAAAGTATGACAACCTCTATAGTTTCAACAGCAAAGGACATCCTCAACAATATGCAAGTACAACATTATGAATGATTTACTACATTTAAACAGGTCGTTCAGTCCACCAGGTCCATAACAAAAGTAGAAGTAGCTGGAAAAGCTCAGCAGGTCTGGCAGCATCTGTGGAGAGAAATCAAAGTTAATGTTTTTGGTCTAGTGAGTCTTCCTCAGAACTCCAGATCCATACTACTGTTAATAATCCAGATGACCCTAATGCTCCATTTTATTGAACTACAAAAAAACACTCAACTGCTCCTGCTCCATGTGCTTACTAAATTACTCTTTGATGCATCAATGCTATTTACCTAAAATTCCTTGTTGTGGTTTCACATTACAGCTACTCTCTGGACTTCTTTCTAGATTCCCAAATAAGTTGCACTGAGATTATTTTAATACTGGATGATATCCAAATAAAATTACCAACAAACTTCCACTTTCTGCAGCTTTTACTTTAACACCAGTGTGAGAAATTGCAAAGTACATAAGAATTAACCGAATGCTTCAAATTATAAGATACATTTCATTTTAATTGATACAACAAATATAGTATAGTATCCAAGATTTCAATCATTCCTTGCATAAACATGGCATTACATAGCTATGCCTTTGAGCAATATGAAGTACTAAGCCATAAAACAAGTTTAGCACTTGGAAATGAACATACTGGTCCTTTGTGTGGAATGAGGCAGACCAATATGGATCAGTTTTACAAGTTTTTCCTTGCCTGAATGGGCTTCAAACCTTCTCCACAGGGCTGAATACATTATGGTCCATTGTCTTAAATTTCAGGCCTATATCCTAAGTTGACAAGCCTCAGGCCTGCTCCTCAGACTTTGGGCTTATTCCAAGAACCTATTCAAGCCATTCATGCAGTTTATTTCAAGGGTCCAACTCATTGGCAGATTTTTCTTTGAATTTGACAGTGCGCCTTGCATAATGGTAAGTATAATGTTCACCCTGAACCCTTAACAATCCTAATGGGGCAAGTGACCATAATGCTGTTTATTTTAAAATAGCTGTGAAAGAGAATAGGTCTGGTCCACAAGTTAGTTATAAATTGGGGCAGGTCAATTTTGATGATGTTAGACAGAAACTTTCAAAAGTAGATTGGAGGAGACTGCAGGCAAAGGGAGGCTTTCAAAAGTGAGTTAGAGGGTTCAGGGTCAGCATGTTCCTGTTAGTGAAGGGTAAGACTGGCAGGAGTAGAGAACTCCAGTCAAGAAAAAGGCTCTGCATGACTTGTAAAGGCACCCGGGATCAAGTGAATGGGAGTATAGAGGTTGTTGGAGTATATGAGAGAAATCAGGAGGGCTAAAAGGGGTCATGAGAACTTTGGCAAATAAGATGAAAGGCAAGAGTACTTAGGGGGAAAATAGAGCTTCTTAAGGGTCATCTGTATGGAGTCGCAAGAGATGGGTGAGATTCTAAATGAATATTTCTTGTCATTATATATCATCAAGAAAGACATGGATGCCAGGGAATGTGGGGAATTAAACTGGTACCTTGAGAGTCTTCATTACAGAAGAAGTAATGCTGCAAGTGTTAAAATGCACTTAAGTCGACAAATCCCTGAGCCATAATGAAGAGGATCCAGAACTTTGTGGGAGGCGAAGGAGGAAATTGCAGGGGCACGAGGGAGATATTTGTATCATCGTACACCCCCAGTGAAATACCTGAAGATTTGAGAGTGGCTAATCTGCTGTTATTTAAGAAAGGCTGCAGGGAAATGCATGGGAACTATGGATTGGGAAGCCAATAGTCAGTGGTTAAGTTAGAGGGGATTCTGAGTGACAGGGTCTACAGGCATTTGAACAGCAAAGAATTATTTGGGATAGTCAGCATGGCTTTGTGCATGGGCAATTGTCTCAAATATGATTGAGTTTTTGAAGGGATAACCAAGAAAGTAAATGACGGCAATTCAATAGACATTATCAAGATGGATTTTCGCAAGGCCTTTGACAAGGTACCATATGGTCGGTTGAGGAAAGTTACATTTCACTGGATCCAGTGAGAGCTAGCCAATAGGATACAAGGAACCTTCCTTGTGGAAGGCTGAGAGGGGAGGAGAATTTCTTTTGGTGGCATCCCGCTGTAATGGTAGCTAATGATGCTCTGGATGTGGATGCTGGTGGAATGGTAGGTCAGTACAAGGGGGACCCTATTGCTCAAGGAGAGAAGAGAAGAATTTAGGGCTGAAGTGCAGAAGATGGGTTGGATCTGGCTGAGGGTGTTGGGGAATCCTTGGTTGAGGAAGAACTTGAGCATTTTGGAGGCCCCCTTGTTGAAGTTAACATCATAACAGACGAGACAGAGAAACTGGAAGAATGGAATTGTCTTTACAGGAAGTAGGTTGAGGATGGAAATTCAAGGAAACTGGGAGTCAGGTTTTTCATGGATATTGGTGGCCAGCCTATCCCCTCAAATGGAAACAGATGTTAACGGAGGAGTCAGGTGGACGAGGTAAATGGGAGAATGCCGTGAAATACGTAAAACTTTTCCAATTCCAGGTGAGAGGGGAAGCAGCATTAATGATATCGGTTTTATTTTTAAAGTGCACTTTCTCAAAGTAGTGTTTGCTGAAAATAAGATAACCTTGGTGCTGCTCCATAGCTTAGGACAGAAGCCAGTTATGAGGTGTGCCATTTGTGTTTGGTACTGCAATTTGGGCATTTCAGGATATACCTTATGAAGGTCTCAATATAATCATATATCTGCTTATTTTATTTGTTTGCCTCCTCAAAATGAATTGCTATTATGTAAACAAGACAGTGAGAATGTATGGGGTGCTTGAAAACTATTGTTTTTATGCTTGACAGACTTATAATGAAATAAATTTTAAAATATTACATTCCCTGGTGCACTAATGAAGCATTTCTATTGACAATCCAATTGATGATTGCACTAAATGAGCAATTTCAATCTTAGTGAATTATGAAGAGGTGGGATTTACACCTGAGGAGCTGCTACATGGACTGAAGATGTTTTGGCCATATGTGATGAAGAGGGAAAAAGATAAGCCTTTCCAGGGAGGAGTCACCACTTAATGCAGTATCCAAGAATCAGTTTTTATTTTACAATCCTGAACACTTATTTTACTCGTACTGTTTTGAGAAATACAATAAGGCAACTGGCATCATAAGCATGTGTGCAAAATATTCAAGCCAAAAAAATACTGAGGCTATTTAGCCTTAAATTGCAGACAGACCCTTCTTATAGTATGTTGCTCCCTTGACTAGATACTCACTATTGGCTGAGCCAATCCTGTCTTTTGTTACTTTTCTTGTTGCCTCCTCAACAAATCCAGGACCTGAGTACACAGGATGCGATTCACTTCACTCCTTCCCCCTTCCTTGCAACCTTCTGCTATGGACTTGATCTGGCTCTACTTGCTGCCATATGTGATCTACCCTCCACAGCTGGACCCGCATTCCATTTGATCAAACCTTGCTAACCAATCTACCATGAGGAAA
The DNA here is from genome assembly GCF_004010195.1 of Chiloscyllium plagiosum. NCBI lineage: Eukaryota > Metazoa > Chordata > Chondrichthyes > Orectolobiformes > Hemiscylliidae > Chiloscyllium > Chiloscyllium plagiosum. The sequence goes on from NC_057721.1 coordinate 31,680,785, forward strand.
CTTGTCAGACACCTTACTGAGGTCTATATAGATCACTTGCACTATTCTACCCTCATCAGTCCTCTTTGTTCCTTCAAAAAAACTCAATCAAGGTTGAGAGACATGATTTCCCAGGCGCACAGCCATGTTGACTACCCCGAATCAGTCCTTGGCTTTCCAAATACATGTAAATCCTGTCCATCAGGATTCTTTCCAAATCTTGCCCACCACTGATGTCAGGTTCATCAGTCTATAGTTCCCTGGCTTTTCCTTACCACCTTACTTCAATAGTGGTACCAGGTTAACCACCCTCCAGTCTTCTGGCACCTCACCTGTGATATTGATGATATAAATATCTCAGCAAGGTACCAGCAATCACTTCCCACAGGGGTACACCTGATCAGGTCCTGGGGATTTTGACCTACCTTAGACACTTCATCATTTACCTGGCCATCTAGTCAGCTTTTTTCACTGATACCTTACACCATGCCCTCCATTCCTTACCTGAACTTAAATCATGTACTTAATGTTTGATGGCTCCTGTCAAAATGGCTCTGTTTCTGAGCCTCAGAATTTCTGAATACTGCAGCTAACTTATGACAAAGAGATTGCTGTGTCTTCCTCAAACTGTTTTCTTATGAAAGAACAATCAGAAATATGTTGCAGCTCCATATTTCTGAGGGAGCCCTCAGCTGAATCTCTGCTCAGAAATGTTACCGTGTTCAAGGTTTGCGTAAAGATTTGTAGCTTGTGTGCCAGTTGCCATAGTTGTGCATATGTTTGGGAAGTTGATTTGCAGACGTTTCGTTCTGTCTAGTGTACAGAAAAGCCACACACCGATCAGATCCTGAATTACAACAGCAACCTCCTGAACACACACAAGAAGCTGCATTAAGACGCTGTTCAAAAGGGCTACAACACAATATGGCACTTTTGACCCGCAATGAAGAAAACACCTCTATAGAGTCTTTGCCAAGAACAGATATCCCTGCAACTTTATTCACAGATGCTTGGTAGACAAATAATGTGATAAGGACATGACATGATCAAACACTAGCCATGCTATCTTATATAAAAAAAGTCTCAACTGACAGCCAACTTGTCTGACTACTTGGATCCATGACAGCCCATAAACTGCCAGCCACGTTCAAACAGCAACTCATCAGGACAAAAGACTGTCTACCCATCATGTAAATTACATTAGTCTTGCACAAGATTCCATGCAAAGACTGCATGAAACACAATGCAGGATAGACAGGCAGCCAACTAGCAATCCGTATCCACAAACACCCACTAACCACTAAACGCCACAGCCAGCTGTCCTTAGTAGTCAGGCACAGATGACAAGAACCACAAAATTAACTGGGACAACACAACAATCATAGGACAAGCTAAATTGGACAGCCGGAGAGTTGCTAGAAGCATGGCATTCATCCATTTATGTAATAAACACATGGACCTAGAGCCAATAGACTGATCACAATTACGAGCAACCAGAGGCAGCAGGAACAGAACCAAAGAAATTCCAGAAGATACAGAGGAGCAGCGTTTTGCAGGAGGCTCCAAAGCACTGAAAATGTCATCTAGACAAGGGATGAAACATCTGCAAATCAACTTCCCAGCTCAGCGGGCATACACAGAACTACGGCAATGTTATCATCTTTTTAAAAGAAAAAGATGTAAAGTGGAGAGATGTGAGATCTCCTCCTCTTGAAGAATCTGGCTCCAAATTTCAGACTTTTGAGAGCTTATGATGACAATCTTGCTTGTTCTTTTCATCTTTATTGAAATTGGCTGGTTGCGCTTTTCCAGCACCAAACTCTCGACTCGGAGGCACTTAATACATATTCCATTTCTATTTCAAACATTTACCTAATCCAGACAAAAGATGGTTGATAACATCAACATTTAGAAATCCTTGGTCAGGACGGTCTTAATTGGGGAAGACCTGTTGAGAAATCCCCTTGGCTAGCAACAGAGAGAACTGGTTGGAAACCATGAACCTTTGAGCAATAGGTGTTGTCTTTAAATATCTATCAGCACTGCAATCCACTGGACAGCTATGTTGAAAAATAGTATGCAAGTGTGGTCTAGGTGGCAGCTGAAAGAAAAGGGAGTGTGCCCTGTGGGTGAGGGTGTTTGGGTGTCAAGTGGAAAAGGGGTTAGGTTGCCAGATGAGTAGGGGGTGGTGAAAAATCACAGGTTAGAATTGACTTTGATGCAGTGTTGGATCTTTGGTGTCATGAAATGCAGATTAACACTTTCAGATCCACCTCACATATAACAGTGACTAGGTACAGTTTCAGGAGTGATTTTCAAGATTTGTAGCTCAGGTTAATAAGTATATAAGTTAGTTCACTGAGCTGGAAGGTTTGTTTTCAGACATTTTGTCATCATGAATAGATAACATCAGAGAAAGTCTTTGGTGGAGAGCTGGTGGTATGTCCCGCCTCTCTGTTTATAGATCTTGGTTTCTTAAGTTGGGTGATGTCAATTCTGTTTTTTTCTTTTAAGGGAAGGTAGAAGGGATCTAAGTCAATGTGTTTTTTGGAGTTCTGTTTAGAATGCTATGCCTCTAAGAATTCTCCGTGCGTGTCTTTGTTTTGCCTGTCCTTGGATGTGTTTGCTGTCCTAGTCAAAGTAGTGTCCTTTGTATGTATGGAAACTAGAGATAGTGGATCGTGTCTTTTGGCGACTAATTGGTGTTCATGTATCCTGGTGGCAAGTTTCCTGCTTGTTTGTCCGATGTAGTTTTTTTTACAGTTCTTGCGTGGTATCTTGTAAATGACATTAGTTTTGCTGGCAATATCTAAGGGATTCATTAGTTGTTGTTTTACGTGTGTTGATAAGTTTGTGGGCTATTATGATATCAAAGGGTCTGAGTAGTCTGGAAGTCATTTTTGATATGTCTTGGTAAGGTAATGTGGCTATAGTTTTTGGTTATGTTGTCTGTTTAGGTTTATTTCTGAGGAATCAGCAGATTGTGTTTATTGGATACCCATTTTCCTTGAACGTGTAGATATTTTTCTTCTGCTTATTGCACTTCTTGGGTGCTGCACCGTTATGCAGCTCTGTTTGTGGCATTGGAATGATTGCTTCTGAAGTTAAGGGTTTGGTCTGTGTTTGTTTTTTCTGCAGATGCTGGTTTGAAGTTCTCTGTTTACTGTACATTCAACTGTCACATCTCGGAATGGGAGTCTGTTGTTGTTCCCCTCTTCTTTTGTGAATTTTATGCCTGTCAGGATATTGTTGATGGTGTTGTATGTTTCCTCTAATTTGTTCATTTTGTGATGGCAAAGGTGTCAAAACTCAGAACTGTCAACCACATAGCAGACCCAAAGTTTTGGTTGAATAGATGGGAGAGCAGCTTGTTCAAGTCTCTGCGTTACTGCTTCCGCTATGACCCCTGATATCGGTGACCCCATTAGTGTTCTGTTGACTTATTTGTAGGTTTTGTTATTGAATGTGAAGTGGGTGGTGAGGCACAGATCCATTAGTTTGAGGATGTTGTCTTTGCTGATGAGGTTGGTGCTGTCTGGTGTTTGTGGTCCTGGTTTTCCTTCGAGCCATGCCAGTGTTTTTTTGGCCATGTCAATGTTAATTGACGTGAAAAGGGCTGTAATGTCTAAGGAGACCATTATTTCATCCTCTTCTTTCTTGGTGTCTTTGGTGTTCAGGAATTTTGGGATGGAGTGAATGGAGTGGCATGAATTTTCAGGAGTATTGAGAGTTATGTCTTCCACTCTTTGTAACCTATACATTACAAGTGGTCCCTGTTGTTGTTGTTTAAAAATAGTTTAAGATCCATCATGCAAACCTTTTCCCTGGACTTGCAGACAGGTATTTTACGCTGTATTGTGTTCTGACTTGTGAATGGACTCCAAAACAAAACCTATTCACATCCAGGGCTGCCTGTGCTAAGATGGAAATAAACATTTTCTTGTTGGCCAGCTTGAGTGTCTGTTCTGCTGAGACTTATTCATGTTCATCCTTCATCACATTCTACAGGAAAACTCTAAGAGTAGCAATAGGAAGAATGACCTGTGATACATTCTATTAACACTGGAGGATTATCTTTGCAAACCTAACATGGTGGGCAGCAATGCAGATCTGATTCACACCACAGACTGCCCAACAGTAAGCAGGAACTTGAGAAAGCAACAAAGTTCTGTGTAAAACTGAAACACTATTTTGTGCCTACACCTTGAAGAAAGGAGCAGTGAGTGATCAGCAGCTGGAAAAGAAATTAACTGATGTCAGCACAGACTTGCTTGTTGAAACTGAAAACAGCGAGCAGCTACGTGCACAGCTGCACCTGGAGAAAAATCACAATGTGGGGTGGAGGACTGTGGGTGACAGGTAATCACATTGGCTGTAAGGGAGCAGATCAGCATTGCAATCCCGCTGAAAAGCAGATGTCAGGTTCATCTGTCGGTTAAATCCCTCAGGCAAAAGATAAAACACTTACCTGTAAAATGTAATCAATGGTTGTGAAGCTGAAGAAAGGAGCCAAGAAGTAATTAACAGAAAATACAGGAATATGTTAGTAAACTTCATGTAAACCCTGAAAAATGTTTTTTTTTTAATCAAAACTGACAACATCCAAAGCAAATTTGAGTCCAAGAGGGATGAAGATTAAACCAGGAAAGCTATCTACAGTTGTAACTAAAAGTAATTCTGAAACAAAAAAACACCTGAATCATGGAAAGACTGCAAAACTACATGTTGGTGGTGGGGTGAGGAAAAGTATAACTTGCTCTGAGAATGATGGAAAATGGCACAAACACACCAAAATGTCAGAAACCTCAAGAGAAAACAGTAGTTTGGCAAATTGCATGATACAGAAAAGCAGATTTCCTCTGAGCAGATTTCACTGCATTTGACAGCTGTTGATGTTGATATGTAACAATCACTAAAGCCACACGTTGAATACAAGGCATTGTTATTCTGGTCAGTGGAATTTATGTGGAATCAAATAAATCCAGTCTCTATTCTTTGTGATTTCATGGAATGCTTGAGACATGTCCTTTCTCAATCACTTGACCTTCAGTTTACTATTATGGGATTCATTCTGGTTGGATGACTCCTACTCTTCACTTCAATGAGTCAGAGCTCATTGATACACTGCACTAATCCTGATCATCCCTCCTTAAGCACTGAAGCATGAGTAACTATGAATATTTCATAGTTGCTCAAAGTCAAAAAACTTCTGGCTGGGTGATTTCCAATCTTGTGCAGATTTCACCAGAGAAGAAGTTAACAATATCTCAGATTATGGGATGACCCAGTCCAACATGTCATCAGAAAAACATCCATAAGAACAAAGGCAAATCCATCAATGTCAAGGAACCATTGCTCAAGGTCTGAAACCGAGAAAAGAGTGTTATTTAGCCAAAAGTTTGAAAAATGTCAAATTAAAGACTTTGCAGGCATCCGATATGAATGCTATACTGAAAGTACTTCACCTAGCAGAAATTACTTTTATCGATGTTTAAATTTGTCTCACTGTCATTATGGAAGAAACCAGAATTTCCTGGGATAATGAAAATATTTTCCATTTTTGATACCACTGACAAACCTTTTGAGGAATAACTACCAGCAAAATTTGAGACAACCAAATACTGCTACTCCTACTAAACAATACATTTTACCTGAGATCATTGTGTCGTTCATACTGGTTTAATTGAAAGTTCAATCTGCTACACATGATCATAACACAGCAATCAATACCACTAAGGACATTAGTGTGAAAATCAACTACTTCAGGCCAAAGAACACAATATGAAGAAGACATCCACAACCTCCAATGGTCTGAGAGAAATCATCCATATGACTGGTTTCCCCTATTGTAATTTCAAAGAACTTGTTTGATCACAGCTGTTTTCCATAAATGGCATTCATATCATCAAAGGTCCCCCACATAGGGTAATGGACCACCAATGTCAAAAGAGGAATAAACGATGGTCAAGGTTACCAACCTTTGGTCTACAAAACAGAACTTCAGAGTCGAGAAATAACCTTGCAATACAATTATCCACTTGGTTCACTTGAATTTTGAAGACCCAGACTTTGAGCAAGGCAAGGAGTGTTGTTAAAACTAATACAGATATGGCATGTGCTGAGAGTAGATGGTTCAGTTTAATAGTTACAGAGGAGGAAAAATAGGTTTCTTATCTTTGTACTTTCTGGGTAACCTATGTTTTACTGAGTTAGAACCCTCCAGTACACAGGATTTTCCCAGCACAATTTTCAATTTTCCAGGCAGTTAGTTTGGAGTCTGCTGTTGGATTTGTGCATCAAGAACTTGCTGAAATTCTATCTAAGCTGCTGCAACAATTATCTCCTCTTATTATTTAGGCCATTTATTCTGATGTATTTACCATTTTGATCTATAAGTTGTTGCTTCTCCTTTTGCTGACTGTCCACAATTACTTAGTGGTGCAACATTGAGTTTTGGACCAGATAGTTAAGTTTTTGGTTTTGAGCTTTACGTTGTTTGACAATGAGCAGGAGTTTGCTTTTTGGAATGTTGAAATTGGTATCTTAGGCTCCTACTGTGGAGAACCATTCTCCCAAATGTTTTGTGTGTGTGTGTGTGAGTGAGAGAGAGAGAGAGAGAGAATTGGCCAATTTCTGTGCTTTTCTTGATCTGCTTCAGTACCGTGGGTGACTGTCAAAGCTAGAGAGCTGATAAGATGCCCTCCAGACACTGAAGTAGTAGCAGGCTGCATTTCAGGAGAGTGTATTTCAACATGACAGCATCTTTTTCTACTCTTAAAATTTTCATGGAAATTGCATTTAGCACATGGGGAAGATCCTCAGTCACATCCCTAAGATTGTTGTCCAACGGCCGGTTTGGAGGCAGCTGAAATTCCAGTGCTGGTTGGTTGTAAGCCTCTAAGCCTTGGTGGGGGTGGGGGAAGAGGAAAATACATGAATTAACTTGTTTTCCTTAGCCCCCTATTAACCCCACTTCCCGCAAAAATCTCAATTCCATCTCGGTGATCTGGGGTAGGACAATGCTGGCAAACTGACATGTCTGGTGACGTGTTTCCATGCACCGGACAGCTTTTTAATGAGAAAAAACAATGATGTCCTTTGTTTTCTCTTAATTGTTGCTTATGTCATGTGTACTTAATAGCTGAAGCATGTTTTTGCACTATTGGCAGCTGATTAACTTATACTTTTTGAACACAAATGTGTGGGTAGCGCTGTTAACACGTTTAAGTTAAGTGGTGGCATCAAACTAGTGTCTGGTTTTGCAGCAAGTTGACCATTTCAGTCTCACTGATTCCATTTATACACTGGCAATAACAGAGTAAAAGGGCATGCAGATTTCACCTCTAATGCTGACCTCCAGAGAGGTTGAAAATATTTGTTCACAGAAAATCAATAGCAAAGTTGCATGCAGAGGGGATGAATTTTATTTCAGTGTAGTTTATAAATAATTGAAATAATGCAGTCTTTAATATCTTTGATCTGATGGTCATTGGGCTGAGCAAAGCCCAATAATAATCATTAACATTCAGCAAAGTTGCTATGCTTTATTATTCCTGTGTGACAGGTGTTTTATCAACACATCCTTAGCATTATTTTTTACCTGCAAACAATCATATTTTTGAAAGTTTTGCCGAATACCGTCAAAATTAGTTATCCTCAAATTTAAACTGAGATCTGGCCTGTCATTTTCCATCACTATTTTAAAGCTAATAGAATTATAGTCCTGGCCCCATAGTGCTTCTCCACTGACACCCCAGTCACCTGTCCTGGCTTATTTCCCAAGAGTAGGTCAAGTTTTGCACCTTCTCCAGTAGGTATATCCACATACTGAATCAGAAAATGTACTTGTACACACTTAACAAATTCCTCTCCATCTAAACCCTTAACACTATGGCAGTCCCAGTCTATGTTTGGAAAGTTAAAATCCCCTGCCATAACCACCCTATTATTCTTACAGATAACTGAAATCTCCTTCAAATTTGTTTCTCAATTTTCTGCTAACTATTTTGGGAAGAGGGGAGGGGGCAGTCTGCAGTAAAATCCCAAGAAGGTGATCATCCCTTTCTTCTTCACCCAAATGATCTCCCTGGATGTATCCCAGGAATATTATCCTAAGTACAGCAGTAATGATACCCTTATAAAAAATGGCATTCATACCTTCCTCTCTTTCCCCTCTCCACTTTCTACACTTCCTTTGGAATTTGTAACCTGGAACATTTAAACTGCCAGCCCTGTCCAACCCTGAACCATGTTTCTGTAATTACTATGATATTCCAGTCCCGTGTTCCAAACCACACCCTGAGTTAATCTACCTTCCCTGTTAGGCCCCTTACATCGAAATAAACAGTTTATTTCATCAGCCATACCTTTCTCCACTTTGTTCCTGCCGAGCCTGACTGATTCACTCCTTTTTTCTGAACTGTACCAGTCTCAGACTGATGTCCTTCCTTGCTAAAACCCTTGGTCCCACCACGCGTTTATTAGTTTAAATTGTCCTGAGCAACTTTGGCAAATCTCCCCACCAGTGTGTTAGTCCAGTTCCAATTCATGTGCAATCCATCCTCCTTATACAGGTCACTTCTACCCCAGAAGAGATTCTAATTATCCAAAAATGTGAATGCTTCTCTGTACCAGCTTCTCAGCCCCACATTCATCTGCTCAATCCTCCTATTCCTACCCTCACTAGCTAATGATTCTGGGAGTAATCCAGGTATTACTACCCTCAAGGACCTCCTTTTTAAAATTCCTGCCTAACTCCCTGCATTCTCTCCTCAGGAGCTCATCCTTTTCCCTTCCTATGCCATTAGTGCCAGTGTATACAACTGCCTCCTGCTGGTCCCTCTCCCCTTTTGAGAATATTCTGCATTCTGAATCATCCTTGATTCTGGCACCAGGGAGACAACATAGCATTCTGAATTCTTGCTGTGAGCCACAGAAACATCTATCTGTGCCTCTGACTAGATAGTCCCCAGCCACAATTGATTGTTTGGAACACTATATACCCCTCATTACATTAGAGTCAGTCTCTGTACCAGATAGTTGACTGTTCATGCTACATTTCCCTGAGATTGAATCACACCCCACATTTTCAAAAACAGCGTACTTGTCTGAGATGGGGATAGTCACAGGAGACTTCTGCATGAACTGGCTCCCTCTACCTTTCCTGGAGGTAACCCATCAACCTGACTATCTGATTTATCTACCATCCTACAACTGCCATACATCAAACCCCCTAGCTCCTGTAAATTCCTCATCGCTTCTAACTGCTACTCCAACTGACCAATCTATCATGCAGACATAATCATCAATATCTCCGGAATTTCTCTGGAACCTCCCACATCCAACTGGAAGAGCCCATCACTCTACTAAAAGTAATCTTTGTTCCTTAACAATCTACAGGCCCAGAAAATAGCACGGTCTTACTGCTCTGAAAAGTATACTGCTCAAGACTAACTTAGTACCTATGTTTTAATTCTTAAAATTTAGTCAAGAAACAGTTCTCAAAAGACATAAGCAAAGGAACCCACTCTATTCACTAATGTAGATGTACATAAAAACAGTAAGGTTACACTTTAATATAATGCACTTAACTGCTCCCATCTGCTCCCACCTTTCCCACACAGGTTCCTCCAAAGTCGTCTGTGAGCCTTGCTGTTTGTTAATTTTTCTTAGATCTACTCCAATGTCCAGAGATACTTGAACTCAAAAGCAAAGGCAGTAGCTGTGCAGATTCACTGCTGTTTCAGACAGCAGTGTATGTTTCTTTCTTGTTTGACTCACTGACCATGTGATCACTGTCCTTTGTCTCTCTCCCTCTTTTTTAAAGTACAATTGTTTTGATCTTTCCTTCCCCCAAAGTTCCAAAACAATGTATCAGCTTATAAAACAGTCATTACTGTTTCTGGAATTCTAGGAAGTCAGCACCTACAATGAAAACACCTCAAAAGTAGTAGCTGTTACAGCTACAACTTTTTTCCTTATCCTCCATCTTGGATTATCTTTAAGTTTCTAAATGTAATTATTTTATTGTAAATATCAAATGAGGTGTTGTGGTGAGATGATTAACCTTTCTGTTATGCCACATTTGAATAACTAATTCCAGCTATTATGTATATTTTAGTGGAATATATTATTTGCTATCCCACTAATGTGACTTTCACTCTTAGTTTGGAAAAAAAAATGCTTACAGTGCTTCTTAGTGCAGTGGTTAGCAGTTAAAATAATGTAGTACTCCAACCTGTTTGTTTTACAGACTATCTCTGTGGAGGGGGAAAAACTAGGGAATACAAATTAAGTGGAAAAATGGGAAGAATAAATAAAACTGAAATGAAGTCCAGCTATACAAAGTAGCAATACTTAATTGCTTTAGTTGCACTGGTCTTGCCTCTTGGGAAAGTGTTGGTTCTATTGAACCTATATCTGTCAGTCCATAGTGCTCATTTTATTTAAATCTGATGTATAGGCATCCAAAGCAATCAAAATACTCATGCCTGAATGACCATCTGCATTTTATCTCTGTTCTATATTTTGATCTGAGAATTTTTTCAGTTTTAGTAAAGTGAAGGTACACATTGGATATAAACATGAATGTGTATCTCCACTCATACACACATAATGAACAGAATAATCCATTAGTAATTGGTTTAGCTTTACTCAGGGGAGCTTAGAAAAATAAGTATGGAAGAGTGGCAGTGTGTTTTATCCGTATACATAGAGACCATAAATTGCTTTGGCGTCTCAAATCATTGTTTTTTGATTCATGGCATCAACAAAAATTTACATTTTAGGTAGTACCTTTTAATGCAGAAAATATGCCTGTACTTCAGGGATGAAATTGGAAACTCAGACACCAAATAAAAAGATTAAGAAATGAAAACAAAATTCTCAATCAACAGGTATGAGAGCATTTGTGGAAAGAGGAAAAATTGTTAATATTTCAAGTTGACTGGACAAACTTAGAGTCAGGGAATTTTTAATTTTTAAAAGTCAGGGAAAGAAGAGAAAGAAAGAACAAATAAACATATTTTTGGGGAAAAAATTAGTTTTGTCTCTACTGATGCTCAAATAGCTTACTATTTCCAGATTGTTTTGCTTCAATTTTTAATTCAGAATATCAGATCTGGATTTTGCTTTTACATTTAAAATTTAAAAGCTGGTCTGAAGGAGAATGAAATGGACAAATTTTAAGAGAATCAAGGTGTAGAGGGTTAAATGGGACGTGTCCTGAAGCAGTCTGGCATGAACATCATGAAGTAATGCAAAGCAGAAGAGGAATGTCATGAGTGTATTTTATTCATTGTGAAGTCTGTCTTTTATTCACTTGTGGGACATGGGAATCTCTGGCTGGTCCACCATTTATTGTCCATCCCTAGTTGTCCTTGAGAAAGTGATTGTGAGCTTCCTCCTTGGACCACTGCAGTGCACATGCTATAGATTGACTCAGCTTGTAGAGAGGGAATGTCAGGATTTTGGCCTAGCTATGTTGAAGGAATGGTGATTGTTTCCAAGTCCGGAAAGTGAGTGGCTTGGAAGGGAGCTTACAGGTGAATGTATTCCCTTCTGTCGGCTGCCCATGACCTTCTCGATGGAAGTGGTTGTGGGTTTGGAAGGATCTGTCTAAAAGGCTTTGGTAGATATTTGCATTGCATTTTATAGTTCGTACATGTTGCCTTCACTAAATGTCAGTGGTGGAGGGAGTGGATAGTTTTGGATGTGCTTCCAATCAAATGGGCTGCTTTGTCCTGGATAGTGTTAAGCTGCTTAAATGTTGTAGCCGCACTTATTCAATCAAGTGTGGAATATTCCATCATCACTCCTGACTTGTGCTTTCTAGGTGGTGGACTGGCTTTAGAGAGTCAGGAGGTGAGTTAGTGGCAGCTATATTCCTAGCCTGTGATCTGTTGTTTATCTGGTGAGTCCAGCTGAGTTTCTGGCCAATGGTAGCCCTCAATGTTGGTTGATAGTGGGGTATTCAGTTTTAGTAACACTCTTTTTGAATGGTGAAGGGTAATGGCTATATTGGCCATTTCCAGTAAGAGACATTGCCTGGCCTGAATTTCATTTTAGGTCAATTTCTAGCTCCAAAAACCCTTTTGAGAGGTGCATGGCAAACAGTGGACCACAAGATGTGGAGAAAATGGGGTGGGTTGGAGGGGAGAGAATTTGGAGCCTGACACGTGTAGAGGTGCAGTGGACAAAAAGCTAGTGCCAGTGCACTGACGCTTTGCTGAAGCTTTGAAATCAAACCAACAAAGTATCAAACAACCCGTCACCTTGCATACACTCCCCATATATCATACATACGAATGTGTGCTACTTGTCCCCTCACTCCAATGCTCAGTCCATGCCAACCCACACACCTAATTTCTCCCACCCATCCCATAGCTCCTCATACCCTCCAATCCAACTTGCACCTCTCTACCTGTCCATGGTGCTTCATTTCTTCTCTGCCAACTTAGTGCCAATGCACCACACTCACCACCACCCTGCCATAACTACCATGCCAATCTGCTGAGTACCCACCTTTGCAGATCTCCAGGATTCACAAGTGAACAGTATTTGTGTTCATGATTACACTTAAGAGCTTAAGTGCTTGGTCAATTAAAATGTGACCTGGCAGTCACTGTGCCAATAGAAACCACAAATTGAGTTTTTAATGCTACTGGGTGTTTAAAAGTTATTTAGTCAGATTTAAATGCCTTTACAACTTGACCATTCTCTTGACAGCCACACATCTCTTCAAGCATTGTATTTTCCACAGAGGCTGCAGGCACATGCATCACTCCTATTTTTGATATAGCTTTTAACTGCCTTCAAATTTAACACTTAACTGTGCCCAACACTCACAAGCTGAAGCCATACCGGAATGTTAAGTTCTCTTGTTGGGCTCCGTGGCTCACTCTTGAATTTCCAATGGGCTTATGCATTTTAAGTGCATTTCATGTTAACTTTTAAATAGCTTAAAGGACACCTTGCTTCTCAAAATTGGCATAATCTCTCTGCCAAAGGACATCTCACTTAATCACAGGAACACACCTAAATGTTTACATTAAGTCTTCAAAACAGCATTCTAACTTTTCCAAAGATCAGCTGTAAGTTTTTTTCTTACGGAGTACAATCTTTGTTTAGACGCTTCACTGACACAAGAATTGGCCAGCCTGAGGCAGCTACATATTAACATGTGCGGTTGTTTCCATAAGCCTGAGATGTGCAAATTAAAACCTGCCCTCCATTCTCTTCTTGCAAAAAATGATGGGGGCCCTGTTTGGGAGGGCTTTACTTTCGGATCCTGTGTGTATTACCATTTTCACAATAGAGTCTCCATCTGCAAGAAATGTCTGAGCCATCAGTAATTGGTACTGACTGCTTCAAAGGTTTGATAACCGAACAAAAATGTCATGTTGCTATTTGAGAATGTTTCATGTTCTTCATGATTGATAAATAAGTCTGTTTTTAAAACTTTAGTCACACCATGTGGCTGTCACTTACCAGTTCCAGTATTTGTTACCCAAGGGTTTCAAGGGTTAATTGCCCTTGAAACTGAATAATTTGTGAGACTATTTGAGGACAGTTAAAAAATCAGCCATATTATTGTCAACAATACTACTTGTTTCAGTAATTTATTGAATTGAATTTATTGTCACATATACCGAGGCACAGTGAAAAGCGTTGACTTGTGAGCAATACAGGCACATCACATCATTAAATAGCATAGATAAGTAAATAATACGTAAATAGCGGCAAAACCCAAAGCACAAGTACAGGCAAATGCTAAGAGTTTGCGTGCTAAGAGGTTGTGCTGCACATGGACATTTAAGAAGTACAAACCTAACTTGAAACTCATGAATATTCTCAAATCTTGCTTACCCTGATCAGGAAATAGCTTCTCTCCTCCAAGATACCTTCAAATAGTTCGAATAACATTGATCAGGAAGGAATGGGACTTTTTTTTAACATTGCCCAGTTGACAGGACAGGTGGTTGTATATGTATTCAGTCTGCTGTGTAATCTTAGATTTCTTGTAAATTGAAAATGTAGTCATTACATGTAGATGAATTAATCTCAGCAGCAACTTCACATCCTTAACAAAACAAGAACTTGATTTTATATGCCATATTTCACTACTTTGGTTTATCACCAAGCACTTTATACACAGTAAAATACTTTCCAAGTGTAGGCATTACTTACACATGGCAAGTCTCACCAAAAGCTAACCTATTATCGTTGTTGGATTATAGACGAACAAGAGCAAGAATGACATGGAAACTGATACAGCAAGCATTGATGCAAAGTAGAAGAATAACTTCTCATTAATGCATTATGTATATTGGTGTGTGCATGTAAATTTAGGAAGTAGTGAGGTTTATGAAAAAATTCTATGGTCACATAATTCAATTACTTTGCCTTTATGACCCATTTACAGGGTCATTATTTAAAAGCAAGTAATTGACTAATTTCCCTTTTACATATGATTAGACATGTTCTGTCTGAGTAATTATTTGAATTTCAAGTACAGGTGAGTCAAAGTTTAATTTTATTCTTGCAGAACAATTTTTTAAACTTAATAAATTTCCATAAGAATCAATAATAATTTAAAAGACTATTAAAGGAACTTTCTCTAGAAAATGTTGCTTAATGGAACAATTAGGATCATAAGTCATTGAGAGAACAGTGAGAAGATTGACGGTATGTCATTGAGGTAATTTTGCTTTAATGGAGCCAGAAAGATAAGAACCAGATGCCTGCCATTATGTACAAGGTCGACTTTTTCCACTAAATTCAAAGGAACTGGAAATGAGTCAAGTGTTAACAACCACACATTTCACACCCTTCATTCCAGAAGTGAAAATCACCTTCAGTAATCAGACCTGTTAATCATTTACTTTGATAAATCAGAAAATAAAATAAGTGTATACATTCATGTAAGAAATACACTACAGCATTAAATATGGATTTTACTTGGTTAACTCAGCAAAATGTAAGAAAGTGTTGCTTTTAAAATAAAATATTGTTTATTGAAATGGTCAGCATTATTAATTCAGTGCTTCCCAAACAATTTTACAGAACATTTGGCTAGGTATAAATTTGTGGTTTACATAAACGTTCAGAGGAAATAAGCTGCAGGAGTTTGCCATTCAACCCATTGAGACCACTGCCTCATTCACACAATTTTGATTAATCCTGTATCGTAACAGCATTGTCCCCACACTTTTTGACACTCTTTTAGCTTCCAGTAATCTATTTATTCCTTAACCATATTCAATGACTTGGCCTGTGCAGCCATTTGTGATAGAGAATTCCAGAGATTCACCACCCTCTGAAGATATTTCTTCCCATCTCATTCTAAGATGGCTTACTTCATCCTGAACCATGATACCTTGTTCTAGACCCCATGGCTGAGGAAATGGCATCCTTGCATTCAGTCCATCCTATCCAATTGGAAGTTTGTTTCAATGAGATCCCTTCTTGTTCTTCTAAACTCGAGTGAATACAGGCCTTGTTGACCCAATCTATCTTCATATGACAAACATGCAATTCGCAGAAACCAGTCTGGTGAAGCTTTGTTGCATTTCCTCTGTGATATGTTCTTGATGTAAGGAGATCAAAACTGCTCACAACATTCCAGATGTCCTTTTCAAGGCCCTTTTACAGCTGCATTAAGACTTTTTTGCTACTCTAACGAAAGCCCTCCTGAAGGGCTTATGCCCGAAACGTCGATTCTCCTGTTCCTTGGATGCTGCCTGACCTGCTGCGCTTTTCCAGCAACACATTTTCAGCTCTGATCTCCAGCATCTGCAGTCCTCACTTTCTCTACTCTAACGAAACCCTCTTACAATGAAAGGTAGTATATCAAGCGGCTTCCTAACCTTTTTGCTGTACCTATGTTTATATTCAGTCACTGGTCTGTTTTACATCAACATTTATCAATCTACCACCATTGAAATAGCATTCTGCCATTGATTGAGACATATAAGATTAGGAAAGGATTGGACACTCTGGCAGCAGGAAACATGTTTCCGCTAATGGGTGAGTGCCGAACCAGAGGACACAGCTTAAAAATACGGGGTAGACCATTTAGGACAGAGATGAGGAGAAACTTCTTCACCCAGAGAGTTTTATCAACCATTATCTGCAGTGCAGCCATTCCTGATGAAATGCTCCAGCCCAAAACATCTTTTTTTTTTGTTTTTTGTGTTTTGGATGCTGCCTGACCTGCTGTGCTTTTCCAGCAACACACACTCAATAGACAATAGATGCAGGAGTAGGCCATTTAGCCCTTCGAGCCTGCACCACCATTCAATATGATCATGGCTGATCATTCCTAATCAGTATCCTCTTCCTGCCTTATCTCCATAACCCTTGAGTCCACTAGCTTTGAGAGCTCTATCCAACTCTTTCTTAAATGAATCCAGAGACTGGGCCTCCACTGCCCTCTGGGGCAGAGCATTCCACACAGCCACCACTCTCTGGGTGAAGAAGTTTCTCCTCATCTCTGTCCTAAATGGTCTACCCTGTATTTTTAAACTGTGTCCTCTGGTTCGGCACTCACCCATTAGCGGAAACATGTTTCCTGCTGCCAGAGTGTCCAATCCTTTCATAATCTTATATGTCTCAATCAGTACACTCAACAGTGTACTGCATTTACCCACTCACATAACTTATCCAAATTTCTGGAAGCCTATCTGCATCCTCCTCCCCTCTTTTAATATTCCCTAATTTTTTATCAATAGCAACTTGGAAAGATACTATTTAATGCCATCATCCAAATTGTTGAGCAATATTTGTGAATAGCTGTAGACCAAGCATTAATCCATGCAGTACACCATTAGTCACCACTTTATTTCCAAAAATGATCCACTTAATCTGACTGTTACCTGTCTGATAACCAATTCTCAATACATGCCATTTTATTACCACCAATCCCATGTGCTTTGATTCACAACGGTAATCTCTTGCATAGGATTTTATTCAAAGCTTTGATCCAAATACAGTACCTCAACTGGTTCTTCCTTATCTCTTCAAAAAATAAAGACCACTAATCTCCAGTAGGTTTGTCAAATATGATTTTGCTTATATAAATCCATGTTTACTTTGTGTAATCTTCTTTGTAATTTTATATGTCCCATTATTGCACCCTTTTACAATAGACTGGAGCATAGAACTGCTGAGTCCCAGTTTTATCCCTTCCTTTTGGAAACAGTTGGGTTAGATATGCTACTCTGAAAGTTGCTGGGACCACTCCCGAACCTACAGGATTTTGGAAGATAGTAACCAATACACTGATTATTTTTGTGGCCACCACCGTTAGTGTTCTGGGATGTAGATTATCATGTCCTGAGAGTCCATTAGTTTATCCAACTCTATTTTTAACACTAATTTCCTTCAACTACTTCTTGCTAATAGATGACTTGTTTTCCCAACGACATCCTATGAAGCTATTTCTCTTGTGAGGACAGAATGAAAGTGTTTAATTGCTCCGTCATTTCTTTGTTTTTCATTATTGGACCTTCTGTTGCATTCTGTCAGTGATTTGATTTGTCTGCACTAATTTTGCAAAAACTCTGCTTTTATTGTGCTTGTGAGTTGACTCTTGCACTGTACTTTTCACCTCTTTACCAATCTCTTTGTTCTCCTGTGCTGAATTTTGGACTGGGACTCCAGAACTTCCCCGTCAATAGCAATCACAGCGTCCCCGGAAGTGCTGAATAGCACAGCCAAGTGGATGGAGGCTGGCAGCTCTGAGTTTAAGAATTCCACTCTGATCCATGATTCCATGACAAGGCCCACTCTCGCCTTGCCACTGCCTGAGTGGCTTGCTGCTTGGCAGGTACTGTATTACTAAAAAAATGCAGTGAAAGACACTTGCCAACTCTCTGGCAGGTGACACTCCAATCCCTCAGATTCTGCCTTATTTTATATTGCAGGAAAAACAATTTTTTGATTACAGTTTCTTTGAATCATATTTTAGTTTGACTATGGTGATCTGTCTTACCTTGGATCCTGATTTGTTCTGTAAAGGAAATGGAATGGTGACAGATACAAATGGTTTTCAAATGAATAGAAGTTAAAACAGTCCATATTGATGACATGGATTCAGATACCAGAAAAGGCCTTCCATTTCACTTCAATCACTGCAGACTTATAAAAGTGTCCTCTTTATAACTGTAACAGTTAGCAAACTCTTATCAGTAACTTTTCTTCTAGCTGTGTGTTGTCATTGTACAGTTCCAGGTAGCATTTGGGGTGGTTTGGATGAAATTAAATGTGTCAATAAAATAGCTGCATAACAAGTCAAGTTTATGGATAGGTCTCAGTATACCAGAACTTCTGGAGGGCTGGGTTTATAGTTTTATAACTTTGCTCCACAGTTTGAGGTCCAGTCCCTTATTTATTGCTTTTTACTGAAGCAGAGAGAATTTTTACAACTAAAGTTGTGCACCAGTCAGACAGTGAAATATAATTGTACTGCATGGGCATTAGGGTTCATACTGTTTTCCTCAACAGGACCCAGCTGGGCAAGGTAGAATAGCAAAGTTTTACTCATGACCACTGTCCAGAGATTGTATTGATGGAATGTCTGATGAGGCCAGGCTCATGCTTTATGAAGCAAAGAAACACTTGTCGTGGTCTTGCAACTTTTATGACCTCTGGGTATCCCAAAGTGCTTGAAAATCAGTGAGGTATTTCAAAGTATATGAAATGTTGTAGCCAAGTTGAGCAAAGCAAGATCTCCAAATGTCGAAAGTGATAAAAATGTAGTCTGTTTTTGTGATATTGATTGAGGGATAATTGTTGTCATGACAGTGGAGATAACTCCCTTGTCCTTATTTTCAAAAGAAAAACTGACTTTTTATTCATTCTTGTACACTGGGAAAAGAGCTGGCCCCTTGCTTTTTAAAGTCTGAAAGACAAAATCTTGAACAGTGCAGCAATCCCTCAGTATATTGTACTGTCAACCTAAACCTTGGTGCTTTCTCTGTCAAATGAGATTTGAACCCCCACACTTCTTGATTTTAAAGTACAGAGTCACATGTGAAGAATGGGTACTTGACTAGTTTGCTGATGACTTTTCTTTGTTGATGAGTTATCAGAGTCACTGGCTAGGATGTTAATTGCCCATCCCTTATTGCCCTGGACAATGTGGTTGTGAACTGCTGCCTTGAAATGCTGCAGCCCGTTAGTAAGAAGGTATATTGATCCTGTGCAGTCATGCAGATGTTGGGAAGCTCCTTAGCCTGTTGATGCATGAGTTTCCACTTCTGGATGCCCACTCAAGCATACTGACCTCCAAGGTCTGGAGAGTGGAAAAATATATTGGAGGGAATCTTGCTTAGTTGTAGGAGGACCCTCAGTGCTACGAGAAGCATGTTCCAGGATTTTGACCCAGCTACAGTGAATTAATTGAGTTACTGTCATTACTACTATATAGTAACAATATGGAGGGGTCTCAGAATGTAGCTGTTCTTATGCATTTTCTACTGTTGTCCTTTCTGGCGGGAGAGGTCATGGGTTTGGACCACCTTTTGGATCAAGATCAAACTGTTTAAAAAGGGCACAGAGGTGATTTCCTGAGATGATGTGGGATGCAATATTTGTCATGTGGAATTATTGTTCTTGGAACAGAAGAGTTGAAGGCAATTGAATTGAGTTATTAAACGTTGTGTAGGTTCAGGAAACCAAGTCAGAACTAATTTCCTTAGCTTGAGGAATAATAGAGGTCAAAGACTGCAAATAATTGAGAAGACACCAGAGAAGTTCTAAGTTGTTTAATGTGTTAGTTTAAATCTGACATGCAGTAGCTGAAAGAAATGGTGCTGTTGATTCCATAGGAGCAGCCAAAAGGTGATTCAATATGTACTTGAAGTGGACAAATTTGCAGGATTGTGGAAAAGGTGTGTGAAACTACATAGAATAGTGCTATTTAACAGTCACTGAAGACATAATGGCCCAGATTTTCCAATGGCAAAAGTGAGGACTGCAGATGCTGAATATTAGAGTCAAGATTAGAGTGGTGCTGGAAATGCACAGCAGGTCAGGCAGCATCTGATGAGCAAGAAAATTGACATTTTGGGCAGGAGTCCTTCCTCAGGAATCAAGGCTGGAATCCTCAAGGGTGGAGAGATAAATGGGAGGGGGTGGGGCTGGGGAGAACTAGCTGGGAGTGCAAGAGGTGGATGGAGGAAGGGGTAAAGGTGATAGCTCTGAGAGGAGGGTGGTGTGGATATGTGGAAAGGAAGATTGACAGGTGGGACAAGTCATAAGGATGGTGCTGAGCTGGAAGTTTGGAACTGGGTTAAGGTAGGGGGAGGGGAAATGAGGAAACTGGTGAAGTCCAATTGATGCCCTGGGGTTGAAGGGTTCCAAGGCGGAAGCTGAGACATTCTTCCTGCAGGCGTCGGGTCGTGAGGGAGTGGCGGTAGAGGAGGCCCAGGCAGAGTGGGATGGGGAGTTGAAATGTTGGGACACAGGGCGGTGGGGTTGATTGGTGTGGGTTGTCCTGGAGATGTTCCCTGAAGCACTCTGCGAGGAGGTGTCCAGTCTCCCCAATGTAGAGGAGACTGCATCGGGAGCAACGGATACAATAAATGACATTTGTGGAAGTGCAGGTGAAACTTTGGATGTGGAAGGCTCCTTTGGGGCCTTGGATAGAGGTGGGGGGAG
>NC_057721.1:31701437-31707146 GCF_004010195.1 Chiloscyllium plagiosum
AATGCCAGCGGTTGATGCGGAGATTGGTGGCATGGAAGGTGAGGATCAGGGGCATTCTGTCCTTGTTCCAGTTGGAAGGGTGGGGTTTGAGGGCGGAGGTGTGGGACATGGATGGGATGCATTGGAGGACATCTTCAGTCATGAGGGAGGGGAAATTATGGTCTTTAAAGAAGAAGGACATCTGGTGTGTTCTGTGGTGGAACTGGTCCTCTTGGGAGCACATATGGCGAGGCAGAGGAATTGGGAATAAGGGATAGCATTTTTGCAGGAGGTAGGGTGAGAGGAGGTGTAATCCAGGTAGCTGTGGGAGTTAATGGTTCTGTAAAAATTGGCGGTGTAGAGTCAGTCGTCGTTGATGGAGATGGAGAGGTCTTGGAAGGGGAGGGAGGTATCAGAGATGCTCCATGAAAATTTAAGGTCGAGGTGGAATGTGTTGGTGAAGTTGATGAACTGCTCGACCTCCTCGTGGGAGCACAAAGTAGTGCCGATACAGTCATCAATATAGGAGAGGAAAAGGTGGGGACTGGTGCTGGAGTAACTACGGAAGATGGACTGTTCTTTCCAAAGGCCAGTACTTCCTGCAGCATAGATCTGAGTTGAGCATGGGTATCCTATTGGAATTCTCTTCAGCAGATTCTGAGGAAATTTCCACCACCTCCCACCACATCCCCTCCTAAAGTATCCCTATAAATTAAATGTTCTGTTGCAGTTAATTAAATAGCTACACAAGAAAATTTTAGACTGTTAAAAAAATACAGTTGAACCTTCTAACTATTCAACTGACCGCAACTTAAGAGATATGTCCTCAACTAAAACCGATGTTAATGTAGAAACTCAATAGATCTGGCAGAATCTATGAGGAGAAAACAGTTAACAATTCAATTCTGGCTGTTCATCAGAACATAAAGTACATTGGCTTTTTGATGTACTGGTGACCACCAGATGTGGATCCTGCTCTTTTGACTATAGTGACAGGGCCTTTACCCACCACAGTGATTTTTCCTAACTGTTTTCCTGTTACATTTTGCATTTGGAGAAATGGCATGGGAACGCAGCTCGCAATAAACACCACTCATCTCACTGGTTATGAACTACAGGATTAAGTCTTATGGCTGGAAATCAGGCATGCTCATAAACATAGCAAACCCTGCACATGCATTAATATGGTGTGACATTGTCAGGTGAGCAATCCAGCTTCATGCTGCTTTCCAATTGTAAGTTGGGGCAGAAATTGGAAGTCCATTGTAATTTTTGCATCACCAATGATTTTTTGAGCTTATGGGAGACCCAGCTGGGAATAACTTTTCATTGCCTACTGCATTTTTTCAGATGTGGGATGGGAAAATATTTGGATGTTTTGTCGGGTATAAAGAGGCAGCACAGAAGCAAACAAGACTCCTCCTTATAAGACCATACCAACATGTAAAAGCAGATACTGCTGACCAGAATTAGTAATATTATTTCATTTTTTTCATTATTTTTCACAGCCTTCTGTTTGGTAAAAATCCTTGTTAGCTTTGTCCTAAATAGCATTGACTTATAAATTATGCCTCCCAGTTCTAGATTTCCCAAAGCACGGGTAACATCCTACCTTCTCCAACCTTGTCTATCCCTTTAAGTTTTTTTTTATATTTCAAAATCACCCCTCATCCTTCAAAACTTTAATCCGATTTGCCAAATCTCTCTTCATAGGACAGACCCACTGACCTGGGAACAAATCTATCAAGCCCTTGTTGCACTCCTTCTATGGAAATTATATCTTTCCTGAGAAGGAGTTTTTCTTTGGTCTAATAATTGGTGTCTTACCTTAAAGTTTAATCCAAAGCAAATGTGAGTTCATGATGACAAATTTGATTATGAAGTGTAACGAGCAGTTTCAATTTATATTTAAAGATGGCTACAATAAGTAAAAGAAAATAACTGATTTGATAGAGTTTCTTAAGGATGTGAATAAGTACATTTATCTCCATCCAATTCATGCTGTATATATTGACTTTGTTGAAACGGTGGAAAACCAGTTAACACTTGCTCATTGATGACTTGCTTTGATCATTTGTGATCCATTTGGAGTTTTGAAAAAGAGTTGAGCACCTTGCAAATTTCAATCTGTGCTGTGGTGAAGTTATACAACGTTTAGCATAGTGCCTTCAATCTCTTTATTGCAAGGAAATAAAAAAAATATTTGTTTAGACACACAGAAGGTAATGGGCTCTTAACTCCAATGGTCCACGAACCAGGGAAAAATAAAAATTAGGAGCAGGAGTAAGCAATTCAGCCCTTTGAATCCACTCTGCCATTCAACATGATCATGGCTGATCTGGCACTGGTCTCAACTCTGCTTTCCTGCCACTCTCCAGAGCCCTTTAACCTGCTTTTCATCAGAAACTTATCAATGTCTGTTGATTCTACTCCACTGCAATCTGGGTAGTGAGTTCCATTGATTGGTAACCCTTAGAAGTTTCTTCTCTTATCCGTTTTGAACCTATCTCTTCTCACTCTTTATCTATGAACTCTTGTTCCCTTGTTGATTACCTCTTTCTCAACAATTATAGGCACAGAAAGGAAAGAGATTCTGCTGAGGGAATATGAGCAGCTAGATGCTTAAAAAACAAAGTAAAATTTAAAAAGCAGAATCAAAAGCAATGGTAATCATGGAATTACAACCTGAGCCATGGGCAAAGGAGTAGAGAGTAAACAAGATTAGAGGTAAACATGTGGTTCAAAGATTGATGGAGAAATTGATTGCCAATTCATGGTAGATTGGTACCAATACTGGGGAAGAAGGGAACTGTTCTGACAGGACAGGCTCCACCTGAATCTTGCGGTGACTGAAGTCCTGGCACATCGTATAACTAAGGCAATGGAGGGATGGGTTCAGTTGCATGGAAAATAATGGAAAGATTTAAAAGGGAAGAGGACACAGCAGTTACAATTCTACAACAAGTAGAATGACAGTGTGGAAGGGGGTAGGATGGAGAAAATAAGGACTGCAGATGTTGCAGATCAGAGTCAAGATCCAGTGGTGCTGGAAAAGCACAACAGGTCAGGAAGCATCGATGTTTCAGGCTTAAGCCCTTCATCAGGAATGAGGCTTGTGGGCCAGGGTCAGAGAGATAAATGGGAGGGGTGTTGGGCTGGGGAAGGTAGCTGAGAATGCAATAGGTAGATGAAGTCCCTCCGTGACTCCCTTGTCATATCCACACCCCATACCAGCCCACACCGTACTTCTGGCACCTTCCCCTGCCACTGTAGTAAGCGCAAAAACATGTGTCCACATCTCTCTCCATCTAAGGCCCCAAAGGATCCTTCCACATCCGACAGAAATTTACCTCTACCTTCACTAATGTCATCTACTGTAACTGTTGCACCTGATGTGCTCACCTCTACATCAGGGACACAGGACGCCAACTTGCAGATTGTGTCGGAGAACATCTCTGGGAAACCCACACCAATCAATCATACCACCTTGTGGCTGAACACTTCAACTCCCTCTCCCACTCTGCCGAGGACATACAGGTCCTGGTCCGCCTCCATCGCCAAATCCTAACCACCCAATGCCTGGAGGAAGAATGCCTCATCTTCTGCCTTGGAATCCTGCAACCATGCAGGATTAATGTGGATTTCACCAGTTTCCTCATTTTCAGTCCCAAGCATCCAGCTCGGCACCGCCCTCTTGATCATCGACTTTCCCACCTGTCCGCTTCACCCTCCCCTCCAACCTATCACCTTCCATGTAACCTTCATCTCCCTATTGCATTTTCAGCTACCTTCCCCACATTTCCACCCCCCCATTTATCTCTCAGCACCCCGGCCCACAAGCCTCATGCCTGAAACATTGATTCTCCTGCTCCTCGGATGCTGCCTGAGCTGCTATGCTTTTCCAGCACCACACTTTAACCTATGAAACGGGTCAGGAACCTAACTTTGGACACATCAGATAAGCAGAAACTGAGAAGGGGGGCATCAAGACAGGACTGAGGGTGTTGCACTTCAATGCACGCTGCATGTGAACAAGGTCAATGAGCTTGTAATGCAGATTGAAATTGGCAGATACGATGTAGATATCTTGGAGACAGGACTGTAAGAGGGTCAGGACTAGCAATTAAACAACAAAGGGTAAACATCCTATCGAAAGGAAGGCAGTGAACAGGATTGCCTTTTTAGTTTTTTTAAAAAATAACAAATTAATTTAAGTGATAAAGTCAGAAAGCATAGAATCTGTGTGGATAGACATGAGGAGCTGCAAAGGAGAGAAGATCTTGATAAGAATTGTGTATACACCTTCTAGCAGTAGTCAGGAAGTGGAGCAGAAAATAAATCTGAAGGTAGTGCCTTTCTTAGATGCCTATTCTATTACAATAATCAGGAAATACTTCAATATGCAAGTAGACTGGGAAAAATCTGGTTGGTACAGATCGCAGGGGAAGGAATTTGTTTTGTCCACCGGGTTTATTTTGTTGTTGAGTGCACTAAGAAACAGACAATTCTGGATTGAGTGATGTGTGATGAAGGAAGTGAGGACTGCAGATGCTGGGGATCAGAGCTTAAAAATGTGTTGCTGGAAAAGCGCAGCAGGTCAGGCAGCATCAAAGAAGAAGGAGAATCGACGTTTCGGGCTTAAGTCCTTCTTCAGGAATGAGGATAGTGTGCCAAGCAGGCAAAGATAAAAGGTAGGGAGGAGGGACTTGGAGGAGAGGCGTCGGGAATGCGATAGGTGGAAAGAGGTTAAGGTGAGGGTGATAGGCCGGAGAGGGGGTGGGGGCGGAGAGGTCGGGAAGAAGATTGCAGGTCAAGAAGGCGGTGCTGAGTCTGAGGGTTGGGACTGAGATAAGGTGGGGGGAGGGGAAATGAGGAAGCTGGAGAAATCAGCATTCATCACTTGTCTCTTCATTGGATATGTGGAACAGTCCATCTTCCGCAGCTACACTGGCACTACCCCCAACCATTTCCTCCGCTACATTGATGACTGTATCGCGCTGCCTCGTGCTCCCACGAGGAGGTTGAACAGTTCATCCACTTTACTAACACCTTCCACCCCGACCTCAAATTTACCTGGACCATCTCAGACTCGTCCCTCCCATTCCTAGACCTCAACACGGACATTTATTGTAAACCGACTGACTCAACACGGACATTTACTATAAACCGACTGACTCCCACAGCTACCTAGATTACACCTCTTCCCACCCTGCCCCCTGTAAAAACGCCATCCCATATTCCCAATTCCTTCGCCCTCACCTTCGCTGCATCTGCTCCCAGGAGGACCAATTCCAATACTGACTAACCCAGATGGCCACCTTCTTCAAAGACCGCAATTTCCCCTCAGACGTGGTTGACAATGCTCTCCACTGCATCTCCTCCACTTCCCGCTCCTCCGCCCTTGAACTCCGCCCCTCCAATCGCCACCAGGACAGAACCCCACTGGTCCTCACCTACCACCCCATCAACCTCCAGATACATCGGATCATCCTTCGTCTTTTCTGCCACCTCCAAACGGACCCCACCACCAAGGATATATTTCCCTCCCCACCCCTATCAGTGTTCCAGAAGTACCACTCCCTCCGCGACTCCCTTGTCAGATCCACAACCCCCACCAACCCAACCTCCACTCCCGGCTCCTTCCCCTGCAACCGCAAGAAATGCAAAACTTGCGCCCACACCTCCCCCCTCACTTCCCTCCAAGGCCCCAAGAGATCCTTCAATATCCAT
>NC_057721.1:31707291-31713102 GCF_004010195.1 Chiloscyllium plagiosum
TCAGACTCAGCACCACTTTCTTGACCTGCAATCTTCTTCCCGACCTCTCCGCCCCCACCCCCTTTCCGGCCTATCACCCTTCCCTTAACCTCCTTCCACCTATCGCATTCTCAACGCCCCTCCCCCAAGTCCCTCCTTCCTACCTTTTATCTTAGCCTGCTTGGCACACCCTCCTCATTCCTGAAGAAGGGCTTATGCCCGAAACATCGATTCTCCTGCTCCTTGGATGCTGCCTGACCTGCTGCGCTTTTCCAGCAACACATTTTCAGCTCTGATCTCCAGCATCTGCAATCCTCACTTTCTCCTGTGTAATGAAGCAGACTTGATTAGGGCGCTGAAGATGAAAGAACCCCGAGAGCGCAGTAACGATAATGTGACCGAATTCAACTTGCAGGATGAGAGAAAGAAAGCTAAAATCAGATGTAATGGTATTACAGTTGAGTAAAGGCAACTGCAAAGATGTAAGGGAGCTGGCCAAAGGTGAGTGGAATGGAACACTAGCGGGAAAGATTGATGAATGGAACAGCAATGGCGGGGTTTTGAGGAGTAATTCGGGAGGCACAGTAGAAATTCATCCCAATGAAGAAGAAACATACTTTTGGAGAGAATGAGGCAACCACGACTGACTGACTATGGAACTCGGACTGTGTAAAGCAAAAAGCATACAGTGTAGTGAAATAAATGGAAAGCATTTAAAAAGCAAGGATAACTTAAAGTAGTAGGGGAGAAGTGAGAGTAAGCCAGCTAGTAATATAAAGATTAGATTAGATTCCCTACAGTGTGGAAACAGGCACTTCGGCCCAACAAGTCCACACCGACCCCCTGAAGAGTTACCCACCCAGTCCCATTTCCATCTGACTAATGCACATAACACTACGAG
Organism: Chiloscyllium plagiosum; assembly: GCF_004010195.1. Classification (NCBI taxonomy): domain Eukaryota; kingdom Metazoa; phylum Chordata; class Chondrichthyes; order Orectolobiformes; family Hemiscylliidae; genus Chiloscyllium; species Chiloscyllium plagiosum. Next base: position 31,708,172 of record NC_057721.1, read on the forward strand.
AAATTTAGCATGGCCAATTCACCTGCCCTGCACGTCTTTCGATTGTGGGAGGAAACCGGAGCACCCGGAGGAAACCCACGCAGACACTGGGAGAATGTGCAAACTCCACACAGACAGTCGCCCGAGGCTGGAATAAAACCTGGGTCCTTGGTGCTGTGAGGCAGCAGTGCTAACCACTGAGCCACGGTGCTGCCCGAAAGGATTGTTTTTAAATATCTTAAAGGTGAGCAAGGCACAAGTGACAATGAACCACTGGGCAAGTAGCAATGGGGAACAATCGGAAATCTGAAGCATAAAAGGGCCTTGGGAATCAGAGGTCAGGATTCTTTTCAGGCTTTCATGTAGGTTCAGTTTGCAATTGGGAAGACAGATGTAATTGTTAGCATTGATTTCAAGAACTAGAATGCTTGAGCAGGAATGTACTGCTGAGACTGTATAAAGCTCAGTTCACCCAGCATTTGGAATATTGAGCAATTTTGGGCTCCTTAATCTAAAGATGGATGTGCTTGCATTGGAAGGGGTTTGGAGAAGGTTCACAAGAATGATCTTAAAGGATGAAGGGCTCATCATGAATAGTTGAGAACTCTGGGTCTGTAGTGGATGGACTTTTTGACCAAGGTGGGGGGATTTATCGAAACATACAAAATACTGAGGGGCATGCATAGAGTAGACCTATAGAAGTAGGAGAGACAAGAACATGAGGGCACAGCTTCAGTGAAGGGATGACTGTGTTCGAACTGAGGTGGAATGTCTTCAGCCAGAGGGTGGTTAATCGGTAGAATGTTGTGCTCTATAGGGCTATGGAGGCAGATCCTTGATTGGTAAAAGATTCAATTATTAAGAGGGAGAAGGCTGGAGAATGGAGTTGAGAAACATCCACCACAATCGAATGGAGGAGCAGACTTCATGGGCCAAATGTCCTGATTCTGCTTCTATGTCTTAATGTTTTATTAAATAGTAACAGCTTGTAATAAAATTGATCATATCTCATACAAAGGAACATATCATTTTGAGTACATTGAATTGAAATCCAATTAAACAGATGCATTCTTCAGAATGCCCAGGTGATTAAACTGAAGTTAATTGCAAATCTTATCTTATCCATAAGTTGCTGATCATCTAAGTGAAGAAGATTGAGGGGGAACAAAAAACAAAGAATTATATTGGAATTCAAAATGAAACAGTTGCTGGAAAACCTCAGCAGCATCTGTGCAGAGAAAGTCGAATTATCATTTTGTGTTTAGTGATGCTTCTTGAACTTCAGGATTGAGATATTTTCTGCAAAGGTAAATTTGAGGTTGAGGGACAGGAAGAATGAAATGCCTATTGTTCGGAACATTGAGAAGAAGGCAGAGCTCTGAAATTGCATAATGTAAGAGCTGAGCATTTTGTTATTCTGATCTCTCTGGAGATGTTAATGAAATGTCTTCAACATCGCTTCAACAGCCTAGGCCTTTCAACAATGCAACTTTCAGCTGGGAAATAGATCCTTCTCATGAAGGAGAAATGTTATAGATGAGAGGAAGATTGACACTTTATAAAGAATGGGAAAAGTGACAAGTTAGGTGTCCAAATCAGTCATCTTCTTTATATAACAAACACCCAAGCTTCCTTCACCCCTCATATCCAATCCTTTCCAATCTTCATTCTCGCCAATCCTTGCCAACTAGCTTGTGACCCCTGAGGACACCCTGTTGTTCTGCACACATTCCCACACATCTGACATTCTCCCACCCTCTTACCTCCTTGCCACTACCCCCTCACCCTCTGACACACCCATTCATAACCCTACCCCCTCACTTACTGCCACTCTGCCATAAGGGCCATGGGTATATGCATTAATATTTGAGAATTTAAAGAAGCTTTTCCAGTATACTGACTGCATCAATTCAGTAATTGTAATTTAATCAAGCTTTGTTACTTCAGTGGGCATCTGTTTGGCTGCTTGCTTGCAACATAATACAAAATTAGGGGAGGTATTTAACAATGAAAAGAATGCAGAAGTCTCATGTTAGTGTTAAAATGGCTTTTTTCACCTTGATGCTGACTACACAGTATAAAACCGGTTGATTTAAAGTTGAAATCTGACTACCCAAGTCTAAGTAAAACAGGCACTCATCAATTTCAGGCTGTGTGCTTCACCATAACCAGGTCTCTGTATTGAGAGTGACTTGGAGGCTGGAACAGACTGCAAAGAGGGTTGCAGGGTAAAATGATGTTATAACTCCTTTTTAAAATTGGCTGAGTGCGTATCCTCATTTCCAGTAAAATATTTTGTTTTTTAAAAATCCTTTCAGTGGTGGCCATGTGATCCATGAAATAATCCTCTTTGTAGGTGAATTTGTCCAAGGGGACCTTCAACAGGCTCATTGTATGTGTAAATTAAAACTGCCAAAGTCAAATCAGTTGAGCAGTGGGGGGAGAAATATCTGAGTAGATACCCTCCGTATCCTAAAGCAAACCTAATATAATTTTGATGTTCTGCATTCAGAGGATACAAACATAACTTTGACCAAATTCTACCTCCAAAACAGCATGAAAGATGTTAATCTGTAAATATTGCATTCAAATGTATGCTATTTGTTGGCCTCTCAGCAGAATTGCATGCTGATTTTAGTTTCAAGCACGTCACACATTTTACAGGTCTATGATTATGTACTTTATTAATCTCTCTCATGAGCCACCTTGTCCATAATAGTGCTGCAAAAATATTTAAAATTTATGCACTTAAAATTTTATAGGTTTACTTAAATACGATATGCCAGATGAACCACAATAAAACTGTCAGGCTATCTGATTCAATTTCTCATTTTCTCAACTCGCTGATTTTAAAGCACACATCCCTGGTGAAATGATGACAAAAATGTTCAACTTTGTCAGCAGTGTCGTGCAAAGTCATTAATAACCTTCAAGCCATCTTAATGGGTTTTGGAAGTATTGTTTGTGTATCTTCAAAAAAAAATCTTTTTTTTTCTCTCCCCTCAATAACCTCCCATCACCTGGGAAGCATCAATTATATTGAGCTGTTGGCCAGTAACCTTGTTAAAGCCTCAAACATTTTGAAAAATGAAGTGTTTGATCTTCTGCCTCTTCTGTAATGTCGTGATACAGTGACATGAATGAGCTATTGTACCTGTGTCAAATCAGCCCCAGGATTTGATATAGAAAGCCCAAACCACCACAGAGTTTAGTTTCTTTGGATAAATCTGTCATTTATGGAATATGGTGGGTATCAAACTGGGGTCACAAATTACTTTCGTATCAAATATCTGAAAAGTGTGGATCAAAATGATGCATTTTTTAAAAGGGATACACTAACATAGTTATTAAGAGGAAAAAATGCTCCTAAATCAAGTATTTTTAAATACGTTTCTAGGTTTGCTTTCAAAATCTAATAGCAGTCATATAATATTACTTGAAGTGAGGTTTACTAATGATACCATAAGTGAGCCTAAGTGGTTTACGTTTTACTCCATGTGCAACAAGTGATGAAATATATCTTGTTCAATTTATTGTGATAAAATCTTTCCTTCTCCAGGATCTAAAATGGAGACCCAAGTTAATAAATGATAATATGCTCGACTCATGATATAACTAGAAATATAGAAAATAGAGACAGGAGTAGGACATTTAGACTATGAATCCCACTCTACTATTGAACATGGCCATGGGTGATTTTGTATCTGTGGACCATACTCCTGATCCATCCAACAGAGCTCTTAATGCCTATAGCTTTGGAAAGTATCTATTTCTTGACTTTATCAGTGACTAGAGGATTCTGCAATTTGACCACCATCTGATGAAGGAATTTCTTTTCACCTCAGTTCTAAATGGCCTAAGCATACTTAGATTGTGATTGCTTGTTCTGAACACCCAGGCCATGTAAAACATTATCACTTTTGACTGGCGTGGATGTGATGGGCTGAAAGGCATTTTTATGTGCTGCAGATCTTTGTGTCACTGGATATGTCCATCCCTGTCAGAATTCTATGCTTCATTAAGGTCCCCTCTCATTTTTCCAAACTCCAGTGAATACAGATCTTGTCAAGCCAATATCTCAAGCCAAACCTGCCTTCCCAGGAATCTTTGCTATACTTCTGCTGTAAAAAGTTTACCTTTTGTAAGGAGAACAAAACTGCAAGCATGATTGTACACGTGGTCTCACAAAGACCCTGTACAGCTGCAATGAGACTTCCTTGCTCTGAACCCAAACCGTCATGCATTGAAGGCCAAATTACACTTCCTGTCTGCTTTTGCTGCATTTGCAAACTGTTTTTTTCATAACCAATAAACAAGGATATCCTAGTCCCCTTGTTCATCCACATTTCACAACTTACTACCATTTTAAGTAACACTCTGCCATTTCGTATTTTACCCTATCTCTGAAGAGTGTGCTAAATTGTTCTTTAATTGCACTGTCATTTCCTTGTTCTCCGTTGTCAATCTGGTGTTTCAGACTGTAAAGGGCTGCCAATGTCTAGGCAATAATTTTCTTTGCTCACTAAAGACTTTTCAGTTTGCTTATATAATTCTTGTAAGTTAGCCTTCATGCTCTGTCATCTTCCTTTTTTAATTAACCTCTTAATCTTCTTTTGCTGAATGCTGACCTGCTTCCAGTCCTAAGTCTTGCTATTCTCTCAAGCAAATTTGAAACCCCTCTGAATCCTAACACTAGCCTCAATTCCTTTCTGTTAAACACAGTTGGGTTCTTTTTTTCCAGCTCTTTATGCGCACAAGGACAGTGTAACATATACTGTGGTTCTGTTCGCCGAGCTGGAAGTTTTTGTTGCAAACGTTTCATCCCCTGTCTAGGTGACATCCTCAGAGCTTGGGAGCCTCCTGTGAAGTGCTTCTGTGGTGTTTCCTCCGGCATTTATAGTGGCCTGTCCTTGCCGCTTCTGGTTGTCAGTTTCAGCTGTCCGCTGTAGTGG
>NC_057721.1:31713959-31741357 GCF_004010195.1 Chiloscyllium plagiosum
CAACTAGCCATGAAACGACACGACCAGCTATCCTTAGTAGCCACACACGCAGACGACAAGCAACATGAATTCGACTGGGATAACACTACCATTATAGGGCAAGCCAATCAAAGAACAGCCAGGGAATTCCTAGAAGAATGTCACTCATCCACAACTCCATCAACAAACACATTGACCTGGACCCAATATACCGGCCACTACAGCGGACAGCTGAAACTGACAACCGGAAGCGGCAGGGATAGGCCACTATAAATGCCGGAGGAAACACCACAGAAGCACTTCACAGGAGGCTCCCAAGCACTGAGGATGTCACCTAGACAGGGGATGAAACGTTTGCAACAAAAACTTCCAGCTCGGCGAACAGAACCACAGCAACGAGCACCCGAGCTACAAATCTTCTCACAAACTTTGAAGTGTAACATATAACTATAAATGTAACATCAATTTTCCTTGTGCTACCCATGACTGTATGTATATATTATCTTTATAATCAGGCATTCAGTGATGTGAGGATACCATCAGACAATTGCTTTGTTTCCCTTTTGGATATGTGCAACCCACTTAAGGTCAGGACTTTTGTATTTGAAGATTCACAGGCATTTATGGTTTTCTTCAGATTTCTTTAAGTAGTTTTCTCCAAAAACTGGAGTTCAGGGAAAGGTTAAGGATGAAGGGAAAAATGCTTGGCAAGGTGGTATTGGAGGTCATGAGACATCAGAATATATGAATTATAGAATCCCTACAGTATGGAAGCAGGCCATTTAGCCCATCAAGTCAACCCAGATCTACCCAAATCTCACCCACTTCCTCCCATAATAATGCATTTACTATGGCTAATCCACCTAGTCTGCATATCCTTGGACTCTATGGGCAACTTAGCATAGCCATTCCACCTAACCTGTACATCTTTGGACTGTGGGAGAAAACTGGAGGACCCAGAGGGAATCCATGCAGACACTAAAATGTGCAAACTCCAAACAGACAGTCACCCAAGGGTGGAATTGAATGTGGGTCTGTTGCACTGAGAGGCCTCAGTGCTCACCACTGAGCCACCATGCAGCTCTGAAGCAAATGGAAATTAGAAAGAAAATAGTAGAGAAAGCCACAAAACAAGTGATGGTAGTTGGAAAGGGAATGCAGCCAGAAAGATCAATGAGGGGTGAAAAAAAGATGGGGCGTGTTAAAATAGTTAGTTGGAATAGTGATGAGCCCTCCAAGGTAAAGTTGTGTACCAGTTAATTGAAAAAAACATGTTGGAGGTTGGACTGCTGAATAGTACTTGCTCTTTGTGCATTGAAGGTTAAAGTCTGTGTGTATCTTATCTCTGGCTTGTGCCCAATATTTACTGTGGTGCACCACAGCTCTGACTTCTGGCAGGCATTGACATTTCTGTTGAGTTGTGTGGCATTTGTGGGCAGGTGTAAAATGTCAAAGGAAGTGGGCAATCCCACTGAGAGATATCATATCCATTTGAAAAGAAGCCAAATATTTTGACCTTGCAAACTAAAACCTGGAGTGCATATGAATGATTTGTATTGGTAAACACACACATGCATGAATTCAATAGTCAGTTTAATAACTATTTTTTTTTTTTCATTTTTACCATGTTATTTTCATTGTATTTAAATTAGGAATGTAGAAAATAGGAGCAGGGGTAGGCCATTGGCCCATTTGAGCCTGCTCTAAAATTCAATATGAATGTAGCCTCCAACATGGTACTACCTATCTTTGTTTTCTACCCATATCCTTTGATCCTTTTAGCCCTAAAAAAGATATCTAACTCTTTCTGGAAAACATTTAATGCTTTGGCAGAGAATTCCACAGACTCACCGCTCTGAAGTTTATCCTCATCTCAGTCTAAAGTGGCCTATTCTGCATCCATGGACCGTGACTCCTGGTTCTGTAACTTTATTAGAAACATTGTTCCAGCATTTATGCTGTGTAGACCTTTTGAAATTTTATAGGTTTCTTCGATCTCCCTCTCAATCTTGTAAATTTTAAATATAGTCCTAGCTGATCCAATGTCTCTTCAACAACAGTCCTATGATCCCAGCAATCAGTCTGGTAATCCTTTAAACTCCCTCAATAGCCAAAATATCATTGTTCAGGTGGACACCAAAACTGCCCACAATATTCCAGGTGTGGTCTTGTCCATACTCTGCAGTTGCAGCAAGGCATTCTCACTCCTGTATGTGAATCCTCTTGTGATGACAACCAATGCATTTTTTTATTAATAGCCTGATGCACCTCCATGTAGAAAGACACCCAGATCTCATTGCACCTCTTCTGTCCATGAGAAACTTGCATGTTCTCAATGTTCTGGTTTCCTCCACAGTTGAAAGATATGCAGGTTAGACGGATTAGCCATGTTAAATTGCCCATAGTATCTATGGATGTGGAGTCAAGGTGGATTAGCCATGGGGAATGCAGGAGTACGGGGGGTGGTTCCGGGGTGGGATGCTCTTTGAAGGGTCAGTGTGGACTTGTTTGGTTGAATGGACTCCTCCCACACTGGAGGGATTGTATGATTCTATAATCCACATTTGCCTACTTCCTTAACTTGTCAAGATCACACATGTGACGATGCTGTCATTTTAAAAAGGCTATTTTGTTCTAGGTTTTTTTATTGGAGAGGTTGTAAAGGCAGAAGTGCCAAATTAGCTACTGCCAAGGTGGTGTGCTAATGGGATGTTATTATATTGAACAGTTAGTTAGTAATAGGTTCTGTCTATTCTTCAGTTGAGTTTTCCAATAATTAAGTTATTCTAAATTCCTTTTTCTTTTTTGTATTTTAAGTATAGTGTTCAAATTGTTTTGCTTAAGACTGAGTAGTTTGACTAGTCACATCAATCTGGAGCACTGACTTCATATCCACCTTCTAAAAATAAGAAAACATCAGGGTTGAGGCCACCACCTTAAAATATTTTGAGGTCATCTGGTCAGGTCCATAACACACTGAAACATCTCTGCTGCATCCTCACAATGCACCATCCCACGCAGTTGTTCACTATCTGCAAACTTGGGAGATGTGGCACTATAATTCCCCCATCTAAATTGTTAATTTCTTCATGAATAGCTGCAGTACAAGCACTATCCCTGCAATACCTCACCAGTCACTGCCATTTGGAAAAGAAAATGCATTATTCCTTCTCCTTGTTTCTTGTCTGTCAACCAGTTCTCTATCTCTATGTCAAGTACTTTGCTCTTTCAAATCCATGACCCTTAATTTTACATGCTATTCTCTTACATGAGACCTGACAGATAGTGCAAGAAAACTGAATCCACCAGCTCCCCCTCATCAACTGTACTGGTTAAACCTCAAAACAGTCTGGTCGATTTGTCAAAGACTGGTGAGCCTGACTTCAATGGTAGGCAAGTTGTTGGAGAGAATCCTGAGGGATAGGATTTACATGTATTTGGAAAGGTAAGGACTGATTAGGGGTAGTCAGCATTGCTTTGTACGTGGGAAATATCGTCTCACAAACCTGATTGAGCTTTTTGAAGAAGTAACAAAGGATTGAGGGCAGAGCAGTAGACATGATCCATATGGACTTCAGTTAGGCATTCAACAAGGTTCCTCATGGGAGACTGGTGAGCAAGGTTAGATCACATGGAATACAGGGTGAAATAGCCATTTGGATAGAGAACTGGCTTGAAGGTAGAAGACAGAATGGTGTTGCTTTTCAGGTGAGGCCTGTGACTGCTGGTGTGCCACAAGGATCCATGCTGGGTCGACTGCTTTTCATCATTTATATAAATGATCTGGCTGTGAATTAGGTGATATAGTTAGTTAGCAGAATAAATGTGAGGTGTTGCATTTTGGAAAAGTAAATGCGAGGTGTTGCATTTTGGAAAAGTAAATCTGAGCAGTTCTTATACACCTTTAATGGTAAGGTCCAAGGAATGTTGCTGAACAAAGAGATCTTGGAGTGCAGGTTCATAGCTCCTTGAAAGTTGAGTTGCAGGTAGATAGGATAGTGAAGAAGGCATTTGGTATGCTTTCCTTTATTGGTCAGAGCACTGAGTATCGGAGTTGAGAGGTCTTGTTGCGGCTGCACAGGACATTGCTCAGGTCACTTCTAAAATTGCGTTGCAATTCTGGTTTCCTGATAGGAAGATGTTGTGAAACTTGAAAGGATTCAGAAAAGATTTACAAGGATGTTGCCAGGATTGGAGGATTTGAGCTATAGGGAGAGGCTGAATATGCTGGGACTTTTTTCCTGGAGTGTCGGAGGCTGAGGCGTGACCTTATAGAGGTTTATAAAATCATGAGGAGCATGAGCTCCTTTCCCTGAGGAGGAGTCCAGAACTAGAGGGCATAGGTTTATGGTGAGAGGAGAAAGATACAAGAGAGACCTAAGGGGCAACCTTTTCATGCAGAGGGTGATGCGTGTATGGAATGAGTTGCCAGAGGAAGTCGCGGAGGCTAGTACAATTGCAACATTGAAAAGGCATCTGGATGGGTATATGAATAAGAAGGGTTTAGAGGGATATGGGCCAAGTGCTGGCAAATGAGACTGGATTAAGTTACGATATCTGGTCGGCATAGATGAGTTGGACCGAAGGGTCTGTTTCCGTGCTGTATATCTGACTCTGTCGACTATTTATAGTCACTGCATCCATAAACAGTGGACTGCTTTGTCCTGGATAATGTCAAACTTCTTGAAGCTACACCCATCCAGGAAAAAGGAGAGTATTCCTTCACTACTGACATGCGCCTTGAAGGTGGGTGAACCGGCTTTGGGAGTTGGAAGGTAAGTTACTTGCTATAGTATTCCCAGCTTCTGGCCTGCTGTTGTTGCCAGTCTATTTGTGTCTAGTCCAATCCAGTTTCTGGTCAATGGTAATTCCATAAACTTTTCTACCCCCACGACCCAGTCTTCTGACTGTAAGAGACTTACAGTTGTCTTCAATGGTTTTTCTCTTCACATATCTTTTCAAATAGCTTTGTATATTCCCAAAGTTTGCTTTCATACTCTTTTTCCCAGTTTGATTAATCTTTGTCTTCCTTTGAATTCTAAACTGCTCTCAATCTTTAGATGTGCTATTTTTGGCCAATTTGTATGCTCCTTCTTTGGATTCAATACTGTCTCTAACTTGCCTTGTTCGTCGTGGATGTGCCATTTTTTTTTAATGCTGAATAAGAATGAACAATTGTTGCAGTTCATCTACACGCTCTTCAAATTATCATTGCCTATGCACTGGTATGCCTTTTAAATAATGCTTCCCTATTTATCATCGCCAGCTTGTGCCTCATGCAAGCATAGTTTCCTTTATTTTGGGTTCAGGGCTCTCGCCTTGGAACTAGCAATGTTAGTTTCCACTTGAATAAAAAATTCAGTCATTGTGATCTCTCTTCCACAAGAGTCCTTTGCCAGAATTATCATTATTAATTTTTCATTGGACATTACCTAGTCTAGATTAGTCTGGTGTCTTGTTGGTTCATCGATGTATTAATCCATAAAACCATCCTGTATTCTAGGATTTGTCCTGAATGGTACTGTTACTGATTTGATTTCCCAATACAGATGCAGATTAAAGTCTTATGATTACAACTGTACCTTTTTATTGCTTGCATTTCTAATTTGTTGTGTAATGTCTTCCCCAACATCGACCACTACAGTTCGTCTGAAGTATCATTCGCTTCTCTTTGGTTTTTCTCAGCTTTACCTGTTCAGATTCCACTTCACTGAAGCTAATATCATTCCACACTGTTGTATTAACTTCATCTTTAAAGAGTAGTGCTATGCCATCTCCTTGTCCTTGTAGTCTGTCTGTCCTTCCGAAGAAACTGAATAACCTTGGATATGCAATTCCCATTTTGACAAACTGTCATACCTGGAGAAAGTGAGGACTGCAGATGCTGGAGATCAGAACTGAAAAATGTATTGCTGGAAAAGCGCAGCAGGTCAGGCAGCATCCAAGGAGCAGGAGAATCGACGTTTCTTTCCTGAAAAAGGGCTTATGCCCAAAACGTCGATTCTCCTGCTCCTTGGATGCTGCCTGACCTGCTGCACTTTTCCAGCAACACATTTTTCAAACTGTCATACTTGTTTTTTTTTTAATTTTTGTGAACAATTCATAGTTTGTTGTAAATGGACTGTGTTTTAGGACACACAGCTTTGAGGCTTGACTTCTTAACATCCTTAATCCTGTTATGTTGCAATGTGGCACTGATTCGTGCCCTTGAATTCTTTGCCTATTGCTGCTTTTCCTATTTTTGTCATTTTTTTATCCTTTGTTTCTTGTTCTTCTGTTTCATTGTGTAGGTTCCTGTTCACCTGCCACTACATTTCTAACTAAATTTAATGACTTATTGCTGGAAATTTATCACTCCTGTAGCTTTATCTTTAACTTTCAAAGTTTTCGGTTTGGAAAATGTGACTGTTTCAAAAGTCTTTTGTATACGTTCTTGAAAATTTCAATGTTTTTTTTCCTGCACTGTAGGAATATGAGAGATGAATGCAGGCTTTGGAAGGTTGATAAAGCTGCAACCGGAGGAGTTAGACACTTTGTATGTTTTTCATTTGCATCACAGTATTTGGTTCCACTGTGACAGAGTACAGAACTGGGAGGTTAGTTTTCTGCTGTGTTGGGCTAAACGTGCATAAAGGCAAAGGTGTTGGGATATGAGAATGCATAATTCAGAGTTTGTAATCCTCTCTTGCAGGAATTATTAGAAACACAAGAAATGTATATTGCAGAATTAGGCAATTTGGCTGTTCAAATCTGCAGCAACATGCAATAACATCATGGCTGATTTTGTTTGTTTTAAATACCACATTCCCATCAACTCCCAATTGTTCTTTGGTTCTCTTGCCTAATAATCCAGCTTCTTCTGTCTTAAAACTATTCAATTGCCCTGCTTTCACTGTCTTCTGAGACACTGTTCCATAGTGGCACAATCCTTTGGAGTAGAAACTCTAAAGTACCCTAAAGTAGAAACCCCTAATAGTTGGTGTCTGACTCCTGAAAAATGCTGTTAATGAAGTCTCAAGCTTCCAAAACATACCACGGCAATGTCAGATCCTGCTCAAGTCCCAAAACATGGTCTTCAATTCCCTTCAGCTTATGACATCTTCATCTTCATCTGTGGTTGTCCAGAACATGGAAAGTATCTTGCAGTCTCCATGTTACATGATGTACATTCTACTTGACTTGGAGGTGCTGGTGTTGGACTGGGGTGTACAAAGTTAAAAATCTGGTATTGTGATTTTAAACAGTCTACATGACAACATCCTGTGAGTTATCATTGATCAGAAATGGACTGAACTAGCCTTGTAAATAGTGATTTTTCAAAAAACAAAGTGGGTCAGAGGCTGTGAATCCTGTTCAAATAACAAAGCCAGCCTCCCTAAAACCTAGCCACCATTTACAAGGCACAAGTCAGGTTTGTAATGGAATACCCACTTTCTTCGATATGTTGGTCCAACTGCACTCAAAGTTCACGCTATCTTGGTCAAAACAGCCTGCTGCATTGACAACATACTAACAAACATCTATGCTGTCCAGCATTGCTGCTCAGCAGCAGTGCACATCTACAATATGCACAGAGTAAGTCACCAAGGTTCTTTAGCACCTTTTGAACCCCATGGCCACTACCATCCGGAAGGACAAGGACAACAGGTATTTTGTGATACCACTATATTTGTACTGTAGTTTTGAAGTATATTTTGTTCCTTTGAAGAGGTTTTAAGGCAGAGATAATGTATAGTCACAGTCACTAAAGTAAAAGCATGTGAGGCCTTTGGATTTTAACAAGTTGAACAATAGAAGTGACCTGGGTGAATGTCATCAAGCCTCTCAAAACCAGGATTTTTCGTACTAGTTTTTTTAGCCGTTGGGGGTTCTTTTCCTACAACTGGAGTTGCATGTGAGACAAACTGTTTTCTGATTTGCGTTTTGATGCGGGTGTGTTTAAGGAATGCTACTGTATTGGAACAGTTAATTATTAATAGTTCTTGTATCACTTTTTGTGACTTTTCCAAGAGTTACATTTCCAAATTTTTTTTTGTTGAATTTTAACAAAGTATAGTTTGATAACTTGACTTGTAACCAGAACACAGCACCACCTTACATTTAGCTTCAAAATAAAAACTTAAAATAGTCAGAGTATGACTAGACTGAAGGGTTTTGATCTTGTCCGTAATAACCACAACCTGCAAGTTCCTCTCTAAGCCACTCTCCAGCCTACCTTAAAAATATACTATCAACATTTTGAATCTTCTACACACTAATAAAGTTACTCTTCACTTTTATAAATTCAAGTTGAAGCAAATCCAGCCTACAGAACATATACTTCGACAACTGCTAATTCCAGACATCCATCTCTCCCTCAAAGGAGACCAAAACTGAGGTTGTAAGGCAGCATTTTTACATCAATTGTCAGTATCTTACAATTGCAATCCTTTTCATTTATGTTCTATAATGGGAAAATTAAATGATGTAACTGATGAAAAGTTGTCAAACCATTTTAAATGGAATTTGGATTTATATATGTGGGATGGATTAGGTTTTTGTAAACGTTGAATGTTTACTATTGATTATAATTATACCAGCAATAATGTGAGAAATCCAATATTACATTATACTGACTTAATGACAACTTAAATTATCATTAATTATTCTGCCTTCAGTTCAAAGAAATAGCAGAGCAAACAAGTTTGTGAGAGTTAGGAAGGCATGCTCTGAGGGCACTAAATTTAATTTTTACTCAAATATAAATTTAAAAAGATGATTTATTGATTCATTGCAACCGATCCACATTGAAAACAGTTCTGTTAACCTAGCATGCTTTATGTATAACTTTCAGTACAGTGCAATGTTAGTGCAAGGATGCTGTAGTTGTGGCAGTGACCATTAATGTGAAAGTTCAATTGTTACAAATGAATCTTAATAAAATGTATTTTTAAATAATGTGCTCACTTCAATTGTCATACTTTAACGGCATGGATGCAAATTTCAGTCTCCGCTATTATGAAGGTAATTTTGATTTGGCCTGCATCCCTCATTTTATCACATTCTCTCAGCTCCACAACACTGTTATGCCATTTCAGTTTCCATTTGGTTGCTATACTTGATGCTTCAACAATCTTTATTGGCCCCCTGATTTTCTGGATTTTGCCTTTGTGTTTTCTTGCTACTCTTCAATTTATTAAAAAGTTGCAAAAGGATTGAGCACTGGCATTTGTAAGAAAATGGCCTCACATTTAAGGATAGGGAAATTACTGATTAAGTAGGAAAAGATCATTGGGCTGCAAAACCACTCATTTCCTATGGGTGACTTGATTGATCTTCAACCACAGACATTTTCCTTTGTAAAGCGTATACTTTCAACAACTCTAAACTACCCTTTGAACCTTTTAAAACCAATAGATTCTTCTCAGATCACTTGTGGAAAGAAAGCAAAGTTGAATGGAGTCTAGTGGCCCTTCAGAAATGTTTACAAGTGTTTCTATGCACAGGTTCTTCCAGACCTGTTGAGATTTTCTAGCAATGTCTGATTTTGTTCCAGATCTTCAGTATCTGCAGTTCTTTGTTCTATATCAGATTCTGCTGGGGCTGCTTGCTGCCATAATTTTTATGCTTCCCCGATGTTGAAGTCAGGAGTCTCTGTCTCTGTGTGTCTGTCTGTCTCTGTGTCTCTGACCATGCCAGTAATAAGGCTGTGATTTATGAAACTGTTTTATCCTGGCTCAACATCGAGCAATTTGTATTTGTGCCCTCGGATGTTACTGCCAAGGCTAGCATTTATTGTCCAACCCTATTACTTGAGTGAATATATTGGCAAACCAACTTTGAATACGTTCAGTCGAAGTTGAATAAGAATATCACCTTAGAGTCATAGACGTACAGATGTACACACAAACAGACCCTTCAGTCCAACTTGTCCATGCCAATCAGATATCCTAACCTAATCTAGTCCCATTTGCCAGCACTTGGCCCATATCTCTCTAAACCATCCCTATTCATATACCCATCCAGATGCCTTTTCAGTGTTGTAATTGTACTAGCCTCCACCACTTCCTCTGGCAGCTCATTCCATACATCCACCACCCTCTGCAGAAAAAGTTGCCCATTAGGTCCCTTTTTATACCTTTCCGCACTCACCCTAAACCTATGCCCTCTAGTTCTGGACTCCACACTCCAGGGAAAATACCTTGTCTATTTATCCTATCCAGCCCCTCATGATTTTATAAACCTCTAATAAGGTCAGCCCTCAGCCTCTCCTCCAGTTGAGTTAGCTTCTCCCTATAGCTCAAATCCTCCAACCCTGGCAAAATCTTTTCTGAACCCTTTCAAGTTTCACAACATCCTTCCGATAGGAAGGAGACCAGAGTTGCATGCAATATTTCAAAAATGACCAAACCAATGTCCTGTACAACTGCAAAATGACCTCCCAATTCCTATACTCAATGCTCTGGTCAATAAAGGAAAATATACCAAATGCTTTCTTCACTATCCTATCCAACTCAGACTCTACTTTCAAGGAACTTTGAACATACACTCCAAGGTCTTTGTTCAGCAACAGTCCCCAGGACCTTACCATTAAGTGTATAAATCCTGCTCGAATTTGCTTTTCCAAAATGCGGCACCTCACATTTATCGAAATTAAATTCCATCTGCCACTCAGCCCCTTGGTCCATCTGATCAAGATCCTGTTGTAATCTGAGGTGACCTCCTTCGCTGTCCACCACACCTCCAATTTTTATGTCTTCTGCAAACTTGCTAACTATACCTCCTATGTTCTCATCCAAATCATTTAAATAAATGATGAAAAGTAGTGGACACAGCACCGATCCTTGTGGCACATGACTGGTCACAGGGCTGCAGTCTGAAAAACAGCCCTTCACCGCCACCCTTTTTCTTTTACCTTCAAGCCAGTTCTGTTTCCAAAAGATTAGTTCTCCCTGTATTCCTTGATCTAAACTTGCTAACCAGCCTCCCATGGGAGGAATCTTGTTGAACACCTTACTGAAGTCCATATAGATCATGTACACTGCACTGCTCTCATTAATCCACTTTGTTATTTCTTCAAAAAACTCAATCAAGTTTGTGAGACATGACCTCCCACACACAAAGCCATGCTGACTATCCCAAAGCAGTCCTTGCCTTTTCAAATATGAGTCAATCCTGTCCTTCCGGGTTTCCGCCAACAATTTGCCCACCACCGATGTCAGGCTCCCAAGTCTATAATTTCCTGGCATTTCCTAACCACCTTTTTCTTAAACAGTGGTACCACATTAGCCAACCTTCAGACTTCTGGCACCTCACCTGTTACTATTGGTGATACAAATATCTCAGCAAGGGACCCACCAATCACTTCCCTAGCTTCCCACAGAGTTCTAGGGTACACCTGATCAGGTCCTGCGGATTTATGCACTTCTATGTATTTCAAGACATCCAGCACCACCACCACCTGTAATATGGACATTTTTCAAGATGTCACCATCTACTTCCCCACATTCTATATCTTCTATGTCCTTCTCCATAGTACACACTGATGCAAAATACTCACTTAGTATCCCCATCTCCTGTGGCTCCACATATAGGCTGCCATGCTGATCTTTGAGGGGCCCTATTCTATGCCTAGTTACCTATTTTGTCCCCATTTTGCCCTCCTGATTTCCCTCTAAATTATACACTTACTGCCTTTACTCTAAGGCTTCATTTGATCTCTCCTGTCTAAATTTGACATATGCTTACTTCTTTTTCTGAACCAAACCCACAATTTCTCAAGTCATCCAGCATTCCCTACACCTACCAACCTTTTCTTTCATCCTAACAGGAATATACTGTCTTTGGACTCTTGTTATTTCATTTCTGAAGGCTTCCATTTTCCAGCCATCCCTTTTACATTGAACATCTGCTCTCAATGAGCTTTTTAAAGTTCTTGCTTAATATAATCAAAATTAGCCTTCCTCCAATTTAGAACTTCAACTTTTTGATCTGGTCTGTTCTTTTCCGGCACTATTTTAAAACTAATAGAATTATGGTCACTGGCCCCAAAGTGCTCCCCCACTGACACTTTAGTCACCTGCCCTGCCTTATTTCCCAAGAGTAGGTCAAGTTTTGCACCTTCTCTTGTACATCCACACACTGAATAAGAAAATTTTCTTGTACACACTTGACAAATTTCTTTCCGTCTAAACCCCTAACACTATTGCAGTCCCAGTCTATGTTTGGAAAGTTAAAATCCCCTACTATAATCACCCTATTATTCTTACAGATAACTGAAATCTCCTTACAAATTTGAATTCAAGACTTTGAAGATTTTGATCTCTTCCTGATGAAAAAATGGTGATACAGAATTCTCTCATCAGTATGGTGCCTCTCTTGGAAAGAAACTTGCAGGCTATGGTGTTCCTGTGTACCTTGCTGCACCGAATCTTTGAGGTGGCTGAGGTCATGGATTTGGCAGGTGCTGTCAATTTGCTGCAGTACGTATTGAAAATAGCATATTCTAACACTTTGTGGTGGAGGGGTTGAATGTTTAAGATGCTTACTTGGTACCTGCCAAAACAGGTATTTTTACCTAAATGTTGAGCTTCAGTGTTCCTGGAGCCACCCTCATCTAGGCAGGTTGGGAGTTTTCCTTGATATGCTTTGTAGATGGTAGAGACACTTTAGGGAGTTGGCAGGTGAGTTGCTTGCTGCAGCTTCTGACTTGCTTTTGTTGCCACAGTATTTTATGTTGCTCCTTTAGTTATGTTTCTGGTCAGTGGTGATCCCTGGATTCAGTAAATAGCTTTCCTGGAAAATGTCAACCGGAGTTAATTTCGACTTTTTTTTGGTACCAATCTTTAGCTTTAATGTGTGACACAAATTTTACTTGGACTGTGCTATAACAAGTGGGAGGTGATGGCCTAGTGGTTTCACTGCTCAACTATTTATCCAGAAACTTTGGCAATATTCTGCAGAGCTATGTTCAAAACAGATTGTGGAATTTGAATTCATTAAATATCTGGAATTAGGAGTCTAATCGTGAACATTATCAATTTGTCCAAAGAAAACCTATTTGGTTCACTAATATCCCTTTCGATGGAAGGAAACTGCTCTACTTACCTGATCTGTCCTCCAGATCCAGAGCAGTGTGGTTGGCTTTTAACTGCCCTCTGGGTGAATAGAGATTGGTTTAAAAATTACTAGCCTAGCCAGTGGCATACTCATCTGATGAATGAAAAAGAAAAATGCAGGGATACTGTACAGCATTGTATTATAAATGCTTGGGATACCTCATTTTCTGAAGTTTTATGAATGGAGCTGAACATTTTACAATCATCCGTAAACACTCACTTCTGATGCTATGGTAGGCTGCAAGTCATTGATTAACCAGATGAAGGTGGTTGGGTTTCGGCATAGCCCTGAGGAACTCAGTGATGTCCTGGAGCTGACTTGGTTGGGGCTTCCATTGATTACAGCCATATTCAATTATACAAAGTATGACTCTAGCCATGAGTGTTTTCCTTTTTAAATTCCCAATGCTGTTAGTTTTGCAAGGGCTCCTTTTCAGGCTACACTCAGTCAAATGCAGTGTTTATATTGGAGCAGTTCTTTTTGTTTGTATTTGGATCATGCCTGCAGCGAGGTCTGCAGCTGAGTTGCCCAGGTAGGAAGCACACTATTAATGAGCAAAATTGGGATGAAGTGCACCTTGATAGTCAACCGCAGCTTCCATTATTGGTATCTCTGACCTTGGAAGGAGGCCAAGATGAAATATCCATTCAATATTTCTGGATGAAAGTCATTAAATACTTTAGCTTTATCCTTTGCACTCAATTGATTAAATATCATCATTGTTTGAGAGCATATTCATGGAGTTGTCTCCTGCTTCTCATTTAATTGTAACAACTGTCTCATGAGTATGTTGAGAATTTGTTGCTTAACAGAATTATTGATGAATCCTTCTATCACTTCACTAGTGGCTTTGAGAAGGATTGAAATATAATTCATTTGGTAAGATAAAACTGTTTTGTGGATACCTGGGTAAGCTTGTGTTTCAAATTGATGCCTATACCATAGGATTGGCTCAGGTTACTTTTTGTTGTCAAAACATACAGATGCTGTCAGTGCCTACAGTCTTCAATGTCCCCAGTGCAGTCAGCTGATGCTTAAATTAATGTTCTCATTACTGACAGGCATAACAGCAAGAAATTTAGGAGAATGCTGATAAAATCTACTTATTTGTATGCTGATTCAGCCACTATTGTGCTTCATGTTTAATAGCTAGTTAATTTGTTTCCAAAAATGTTCTTAATATTAAATATAATGGCTGTGCCTTTATTCCGAGTTAAAAATGCACCAATTCTTAGAGGGGCTTGAGCAATATAACCTATAGTGAGATTTATTAAACTCTGAGAAATCTGGTGATGCCTATCTTGATGTTGGAAACAGCTTGCTGCATCTTTCTTACAACTACCACATGTCAAAGTGAGTCCTCAGGTATCCAAGCTGTCCAGGTGGAATTATTGCTTGTTTGTGAACTTACTAAATGCACATCTTATCTCATGAAAATGAAGTTTCCTATCTTGCCAATCCTGCAGAACAAACGAGATGCTGAGAAATGTTGACATGGAACTTACCTCACTGCTAGCTACAAAGATCCTCCATGTTACTCCGCATGAAACTGTTACAAGGCATAATCAATGGGCATTAGCCACATTCACAGACATTTGCATCTAATATTTAGCAACCACTCAGAACCATGCCTGTCAAATCCACTTGCAAAACTGTTTGGAAGTACAAACCTGCATTGCATGGCACGCTAACAACTAAACTTCAAAGGCTGAGGCAAGGACACTTTTGGGACAAGGGACCAGACTGTACTTCAGGTTCACTTATTTGCTCTGAGCTTTTGCACACTGCAACTGTCTCCATGCTCGCAGTATCATTGCTATGCCATGCCATGCCAGTTAGCAAGTTGGTGCTCCAGCTAAAACCTAACGTTTTCTAGGAGTGCCCTGTTTGGGTGCTCTTTCATGAAATGCAGAGTCTGGCTGCTTGTCAATAAGGATCCATCAGAGGGGGATAGAGCTATCTTGTTGTAAGAACAGCATGTGTTATCTGCCAGCTTTGCAAACCTTACTTCAAGTTAATTCAATCAAATGGTCATTGGTTTGTCCTCTGTCTGGTTGGTAAAGAGATCCCAAGTACTATTAGACATGTATGCAGTCTGCACAGATTCCAAGGGCTTAGCCAGGGTCAGTTATAAGGCTGGCTACGGTTGAGTTACATCCAACCACAGTCAGGGGACTTGGCAATGGTTAGTCCCTTACAGCCAATGCAACAAGCCAGGAATTGCAATCATCAATTGGAGCTGAGAAAACAATAGGTGGATCTGCTCAGTCAGTTGAGGGGATCATCATTGAAATCTATCAGAGGTCTGTCATGAATATAGTTCTGGAGGTTCATGGATTGATGCAGAGGGTGCAATGAGATGTGGGGTAAGCACAAAGGCAGGTTCACGGTCAAACGATGGTCAGGCGTAGAGGCTGAGAATGGAAAACAAGTGTTTGCTGATGTGGGACCAAGCATCATACTGGGAGAATTCTCCAGCTATGAGGCCAGTATTTGGAACAACATTGGAATGCATGCTTTGCTAAGGGAGAGGGTGTTACTGGCAGCGACATTCACCGAGTGTTGAAACACACATCATCAAATCATAGAGTCCTGACAATGTGGAAGCAGGCCATTTAGCCCATCGAGTCCTCCCTATTCCTGTAACCCTGCATTTGCTATCGCCAATCCACCTAGTCCCTACCTCTTTGGACTGTGGGAGGAAACCCATGCAAACACTGGACAAATGTGCTGTTACTTGGTGACCAGGTGGAGCATGGTGCTGATGTTGTGTGCTGTGAGATATACTCCTTACTTTCACTTGTCCTTTTATGCTAATTTGAATTAGCAAAAATGGCTGGGACAACACCCTGGGTGGGTGGAGTCAGTGTCAGTTTGATAGGAAAAAGTGCGGGATCCATGGCTGCTGGACACTTGGATGTTGAGAAGGAAAATACATGAAGTAGGTTTGCTCAAATTGCAGACAAATTTAACTTGTTTTCATTTCATTGTCCATTTGCCATGGATGTAGTATAGGCATAATTGGGATTCACGTGCTGATTAAAGTTGATTAGTGTCATGATATTGGTCCTTGCAAATTGAGCACTGGCATTGCAGTGAAGATGCAGTTCACTTGGTTTGGGGGATTCTACTAGCGTCGTCCAGACACTGCTGCATCACCCTGCCAGTTAAAACAAGCACTGATGTGATGGATACACAAGAACTACCAGAAGGAGTAAGCAGTTCAGCCCAAACCCTGCTCTGCCATTTGATAGGATCATGGCCGATCTCATCGTGGCCACAATTTCGTTTTGCCCACTCTCCCCAACACTTTGAATGCATAACTAATTTAAAAATCTATCTCCCTTTTTAAATTTGTTCATTTTGTCCCAGCATCCACTGCACTCCAGAGCAGTAAATTCCACGGATTCAGAATCCTTTGAGAGAATTTCTTCTCCTGCTTTAAATATGCTACCCCTTATCTCTCAAGACAATCCCCTCCCCCCTGGAATCAGTCTTGATGGTAAGGAACTGGGAGAACAGGAGCAGTTTTCTCAGGAGGAGGATGAAGACACGAGGGAGGAGGATGCCCTCCTTGTGCATGTTAGAGCTCCGATGCATTGGGTGTTACTAATCAGGACCTGACTGATATTAGATTCTAGTATTTGAGATCTTTGTGCAGCAGACCATTATGGAATGCAAAATAGATGTTGGTCATTTGGTTTGTGTTCTTGGGATGAACTACCTCTTCATTTTGCTTTTGCTGACTTAATAAAAGCTCATCTTTGGAATTGTCTGTTTGCCTGCATGTCATGTTCCCCTACTGTGCAATGATTAGTTATGGGTTGTTGCAGTGACCCAGAGGTAGTGTTTCGGATGGATATAGCTATAGGCAGATGAACTGATAGTTAATGATGCTACATCTGTAGGGAAGTGTTAGCCATGCTGACTCTTGTTTTTATGAGCAGCATAGCTTGTAGCTCCTGTGCCATGCTGTTACTGGTGAAGGGAAGTGTAGGATTGCCAACATTCTGCGTGCACAGTTGACAATGCCAGTCTTTCCTGGCCAATTACCTACTGAGTTGTCGCAAATACAGCACATGGTAAGATGGACCTAGAATGTGGTGAGTCAGCAACTCTCAGACAGGGTAAGTCATTAATGAAGTCATTAATGTGATAGGTAAGTGTGATAGAAATGGCAAGAAATTTTGCTAGGCCTTAGCAAGAAACCTTAATCTCAATTGACATTTTGCCAAAAAAAAATTCAACCACATATCCAGATGTTAAAGCAAACACTGGTTTATCCAAATCTGCATTAGGCCAGCAATGAGCTATTATTTCTCTTATTCCAGCAGTGCTTTGGTTGAATGTATTATCTCTCTGCTTTTCTGGTTAAAATCAGATCGTGCCACAGACCAGTGAATGATCTGTGATCTTTAGGTCTGTGCAATTCGGTGCTCCATTAATGATTACCAAATGGCTAATCAGAAATAAACCTTAAAAAAAAATTTGCTTGAAACATATCATTCTTGGGTTGACTGCAATGTTCCCATTGGTGTATTTTTATCCAGTTAAAAAAAGACATTAAAAATGTTTCTTCCATCTTGATGGAACAAGGTCTATTCCCAGTGTTACACCATGCATTGCAGTTTACAGGGAGGTGGCACATTTGATTTTCAAGGGGATAAATCATCTTTAACCAGAAGTGCAAGTAAAGCAATCTGTCTGGCTTAGTCGGTTTCTGAAAGCCACAGCACAATCAGTCAGAAGGTTCATAGTTAGATATGTCATCACACAACCTGAACTTGTCACACAAACAATTTTTTTCATGTAATGCAATGTACAAATTCTCAGAAATTTAATTCTCCTAAAAGTAGTAGTTAAAAGATTGTGCATGGTCTAAACTTTTGAGTGGATCTTGTAAAGAATAGTTCTAAATGGCATTCATATATATATGAAGTATTAAGTGGAATACGTGTCTGGAAAGTTCTGATGGCAACTTTGACACAATGTGTAAACTTATGGTCCAAATCATATCTGCAAGTATGTGACAGGGGTTTTGATTAGCATTGCTTGTGTCATCCAACCAGACGTCCCGTAATTTAAATGCAATCAAACTGGTAGGTGTTCACTCTACTCCTCTGGATGTCTAAAGCCAAAATACAATTGCCATAGCTTATGCCAAATAACTTGAGGGATTTAACATCTCACCTGGGATCTTCTCAATCTGCATAATTAAGCATCACATTAGCAGTGCATTTGTTCATTGAGAAATCAAGGGTGTCTCTGAGGTTGTACTTCAGTTCAGTTAAGACGAAAAAATAGTCAGTGAAATGGGGGGAAAGAGGGAATAATCAAATTCCTGCATCTGTGCCACCAACAGTTGTTTCAAGAAGGTCTCTTTTCATTCTTGAATGATACAAATCCAACCTACTCAACCTCTACACCAAAAAAGTACCCTCTATAATAAACAACCAAATGAACCTTATATACACTGCCTCCGATGCCAATATATTTCCCTTGGGTCTTGTGACCAAAACTATTCAGAGTATTCCATATGTGGTCTGACTTGTGCATTATACAGTTACAGCAAGGCTTCCTCATTATTTTATTCCTTTCCCTTTTTGAAATAAAGTCCATTTAACTGCCATAAACTAAGTGAACTTGTAAGCTTTTTTTGAGATTCCAACATAGGCACCCATTCCTCCTCCTGTGCTTTAACTTTCTGCAGTCTTTCTCCATATTAGGTATTATTCAGCTTTTATTTTATCTCCCAAGGTTTTTGTTTTTCTACCAATTTGGCAATGTACATTACTTCCTTGATCTAAGTCATTAATATATATTGGAAATAAATGTGGCTTCATCTCAAGAGCTTCTTTATCCTAACTGTCTTGTATAAATTAGCCAATTCTCCATCAATGCTAATGTACTAGCCCCAACACCATAAGGTCTTATACTAAGCAGCTATAATGTGTGGTGCCACATTGAACTTTGAATATTGTTGAATAAATGTTGATCAAATTGCTTAAAAGTTTACCTTTTGTCAAGATTGGCTAAACAATTTTAGCCAATGTGGTGCCTCATGATTATGACAACACCAGTTTGTCCATGATGGAGATTTCTCCCTTTTCCAAACTGGTGGAAATTTAAAAGGCTTGTTTGGTCTGGTGAATTAGAGGAAAGCCACTTCCTAATCTGTGCAAGGTATCTAACCAGATGTAGTTTATTGCATCTTAAGATAAGTTCATGAGAAATTGGAATAAAAATAGCTGTTCAGATTCTTGAGGCTGCTCCACCATTAGTAAATCATGACTGATCTGACATTCCTCTTGTCAACTTTCCTGCATTTACACCTTAACCTTTGATTCCCCTTGATAGACTCTTGAACAATCTGTGTCCTAAATATACACAATAATTCTACAACCCACAGCTCTCTGGTAAGGAGTTCCAAAGGCACCCAGTCTTCTGAAAGAAAATATTCCTCAGTCTGAAATTGGTGCCTTTTATTCTGAGGCTACGACCTCTGGTTCCAGACACTCCCATGAGGGGAAATGTCCTCTCATCATTTAATGATTAGCAACAGGTTGCCTTTTTATGGTAAAAATTATGTCTTGTGTTTCCTCTAATATGTTTAATTCTGTATGGACTTCCAAAGCCAGAAGTTAGTGCATTGGTACGCCTATGGCTTGCGCAGATCTCCAGAGTAGCTGCTTACAGTGTTAGATTTCACTCCTTTGATATTCTAAATTATTTTGTGTACACATCTGATGATACAACTATGCAAGATGGTGCTTATGCCATAGCTCACTATTATCTATTTCAAACCTCCTCTCAAATCTGACTTTACAAATTCGCGTGACTGGCTGTTCCTAAATTGCTGGATTCTTCATTACACAAATACACTCCTTCCATTATTTGAATAAAACTGAGGTCATTCCTGCCTTTCTACTGTACAGTGAGAAATCTTAATTGTGAAGAAATCTTGATTGTGACTTATTGTGTGACAGATTAATAAGGTAGAGTACTGTATGCCTGTGAAGTTTTATTGCTGTTCAATGTTGGTCAGGAGTTATAGTGGTTTGTTGTGTATGTCATCTGTATTTTTTCTACATTTTTTTAAGAGTTAAATGAACTATTTAATTGTGCTAAGGTTGATTTGTTTCTCCGAACATTGATCTATGTTTCTTGAGTTCTGCCTCACTCACCATCTTAATGGCTTTCTCTAGAGATAGAATTATCATAGTTGGAAGAAAATCCAACAAAGACAGATCAGCATTTTCTCCAGCAATTCAGTTTCTGTTGAAGTCACTGGTTACATTTCTCCACTTATTTGCAGAAATCGTTAATTTCATCCCAGATGGATTCCTCTGGATACTGAATCTTTCTATTCTTTTTTTCAAGAATATTACTTGTCCTGAAGTTGAAGTAACTCTCAAAGGCATGTTATACCTCTTCAATAGTATCTGTTTCATTTACCTTTGGGTGAAATATGACACCAATAGCCATGTTCCCAATTGTTTACAGAAGTGTATTTACTTGTTCAGTTTCTGATTTAAATTGGATGCAGTCTTTGTCTAGAAAATATTTTTTTGTTTTTGTTCTCTTTGCCTTTTCTCTGGAATTATCTTCATAACCATATTTCTGATGCCATGTCTTCCTCATGAGGTTGTCGATTTTGCATGATTTAAAATGTTTGTGTCACAGCAATTGCAGTTCTGTATCTCTCTGCTTTTGTGCTGGAGGGTATTCCTGCATTGTTTGGCTAAAAGGAGAGATTCAGAATTCCTAGCTGAACTGAAGCATTAACACAATAAATTTTAAAGGCTTCACAATCAGATTTCCACTTTACATGACTTTAAGTAACACCCACTTCAATCGTCGTTTTATTCAATGATTCGGGCTCTTCATTCTTTAAATGATTCCTGCCTATATTACAGCACTTGCTAAGGATCTCCCAACTTTTTTGTTTCCTGTGGCCTGAATAAAGTCTCCAGAATTTCTGTTCCCACAATATCAACCCTGTTTAATCTTCCCAAAGTTATTGATTTAATTACAGTCTTGGCAGCATCCCAGGGTTTATGACTTCAAATTACCTTTTGCTCTGCCCATTAATTCAATTTTGATGGTGTTAATGCTTGATGTGAGCTCTAAGCAAATTTTAAATGCTTGCTTTTCTGGACAGGATTTCTGTGCTCTTTCCCATACATTACCAGGAAATTTGGGTTTATTCATGGAGTCTCAATTCAATTTGCTCACCACTGAACTCCGATTTGTGCCATTCAGACAGACCTGTACTTTTTTGGAGTCTGTCTCCATTTTAGTAATGTACATTTTGGTTTGTCTTAACAAATTGCATGACTTAGCACTTTCCTGTATTAAACTCTATCTGCCAAGTCTTTGCCCACCCACCCACTCATCCGACAATATCCCTTTACAGAGTACAAACATTCCTGTCGCACCAAGCCCTTCCACCTACTTGCATTTTGTAAGCAAACTTGGATATATTACACTCTGCTCCCTCCAAGTCATCAATATAAATAATAAATCATTGAGGCCCTAGAAAGATCCTTGTGGCATTGAAGAATTGAGTAATTCTTGTCTGCAAAACACTAATGTAGGTACAGCAAGCAATTAAGGCAAATAGAATTTTGGCATTTATTGCTAGGGAATTGGAGATTGAAAATCAGCAAATCTTATTACAACTGTACATACCTTGAGTGCCTGTGTACAGTTTTGGGCTCTGTATTTAGACAAGAGCATACTGACATTGGAGGTAGTTCAAAAGAGATTCACTAGGCTGATTGCTGAGATCAAACAGTTGGCTTATCAAGAATGGCTAAACGGGTTAGGCCATTTGTCAGTTTGGAGTAATGAGGGGCGATCCTATTGAAACATGCTGAGAAAGCATAAAATGATACAGGTGGAATAGATGTTTCCACTGTTTGGGAAATCTTGAATGAGGGGATATAGTTGCAGAACAAGGGGGATTTAAAACTGAGAAACAAAGTAATTTATTTCCCCCAGAAAGTAGTGTGTTTGGAATTCTCGCGCTCTCACTCTCGCTGGTTGGGCAAAGGTCAAGTATTTAAAGAAGAGGTTCATAGATTTTAGAAATATCAGGAGGCTGTGATGAGCTGGCACAAAAGAGGAGTTGAGGCCTGTGGCAGATCACCCTTACACATTGAGTAGCTCTGCAGGCACTAAGGACGAAGTAGCCCACTGCTCTTATTTCTTAGTCAATTTGCCAATTGTTTAGAGTACTCTTGGCCTCACTAATGCAATTTCTCTGAGCTTTTCCCTTCGGTGGTTTTACTGAAAGTGTGAATGTTTTGTCCAGTCATTAGCAACCTATCAAATGTCAAAATAATTTTAGTTTCAATGGAGAGTGCAGGAGGGTATGAGTAAAGCACCACTTAAGCATACCTGAAAATGAGGTGTTCACTTAGTGAGGCTACTAAACAGGATTACTTGTGTTCCAAAATAGTATTAGCAGCAAGTGAGAGAGCTAAGTGATCACACAGCCAGTAGATCATATCTAGGCTCTGCAGTCCTGCCACATCCAGTCAAGAATGGTTGTGGACAATTAAATAACTCACTGGAGGAGGAAGCTCCATAAATATTCCCATACTCCATCCTCAATGATGGAAGAGCCAAGCACATCAGGGCAAAAGATAAGTCTAAAGCATTTGCAGCAACCTTCAGTCAAAAGTGTAGATGATCCATTTTGGCCGCCTCCAGTGGCCTCCAACATTATAGATAGCCAGTCTTCGGCCAATTCAATACACTTCATGTGATATCAACAAAATGGTTGGAGACACTAGATACAGCAAAGGTGATTGGGCCCTGACAACATTCTGGTAATATTACTGAGAACTTGTGCTTCAGAACTTCACTCCCCGAGCCAAGTTCTTCTGGTGCAGTTACAACACTGGCATCTACCCAACAATGTGGAAAATTGCCGAGAATGTCCTGTGCATTAAAAGCAGGACAAATCCAACCCAGCCAATTACGACCCCATCATTCTATTCAGTCATCAGTCAAGAGATGGAAGATGTCATCAACAATGCCATCAAGCAGCACCTACTCAGCAATAACCTGCTTAGTGATGCGAGCTTGAATTCTGCCAGGGCCATTCAGCTCCTGACCTCATTATAGGTTTGGTTGAAACAAAGACAAAAGAGCTGAATTTGAGGTGAGTAAGAACCCTCGCCATTAGTGCTACGTTTGACCGAGTAAGATATTAAAAAGCCCAAGCAAATCTGGAATTGGTGGATATTAAGGAGCACATGGGAAGATGATTGTGGTTGGTGGATGTCAGTCATCTCAGCTCCAGGACATCTCTGCAGGAATTCCTCAAATAGTATCCTTGACCCAACCATCTTCAGCTGTTTCATCAATGACATTTCCTCCATCATATGGTCAGAAGTGAATATGTGCAATCAGCAGTGAATAATGTTCAACACCATTCACGATTCCTCAGGTACTGAAGCAATCCATTTCAAAATGCAACTGGAGCTGGATAATATCCAGGCTTGTGAATGTTACTTGTCACTTGTCAGCTCAATACACACATGCCAGGCTATGACCATCACCAAATTAGAGACAAACTAACCACTGTCCCTTGACATTCACTGGTGTTACCATCAGTGAATCCCCCATTATCAACATCCTGAGGGTTACCATTGACCAGAAACTCAACTGGACTTGTCGCACACAGTGGTTACAAAGCAGGTCAGAGGCAAGGCATACTGTGGTGAGTAACTCACCTGACCATGCCTCAAAGCCTGTCCACCATCTGCATGGCATAAATCAGGAGTATGATGGAATACAAACTGTATCTGCCTGGATGGCTGCAGCTCTAACAACACTCAAAGTTTGACCCCAGCCATAACTATGCAGCATACTTAATTGGAACCATATCCACTGGCATCCATATCAC
The DNA here is from genome assembly GCF_004010195.1 of Chiloscyllium plagiosum. Lineage (NCBI taxonomy): Eukaryota > Metazoa > Chordata > Chondrichthyes > Orectolobiformes > Hemiscylliidae > Chiloscyllium > Chiloscyllium plagiosum. The sequence goes on from NC_057721.1 coordinate 31,737,955, forward strand.
CCACCATCCATTCAGTACACATTGTTTCAACAATCTACAAGATGCATTGCAGAAATTCATGGAAGATCCTTAGATAGCACCTTCCAAGCCCATGACCACTTCAAACTTAAAGGAGAAGGGCAGCAGATACATGGAAACAGCACCTACAAGTTCCCCTCCAAGTCCCTCACCATCCTGACTTGGAAATATATTGCCATTCCTTCACGTTGCCGGATCAAAATTCTGGAATTCCCTCAAGGACATTGTGGGTCAACTTACCATAGGTGGACTGCAGCTGTTCAAAGCTCACCATCATCTTAAGGGCAACTAGGGACAGCAATAATGTTGGCCGACCAACGGTGCCCACATCACACAAAAATTAAAAAAAAACTTTCTTCTTTTAAAACTAATTTAAACAAAATAAAGCTCTCTTCAGAACTCCTGAAACATAATATTTTCTCATGAGCGGTGCTCTCTGTTTTATATACTGAATGTTACCATCACTTGTGTACAGATGTTTTTGTTTGAGCTTGCCTGTGATGAACATTTCTTTTATTCTGTGATTTATAGTTCATAATAATGCAGTGACAGTATTGTGCGAGATGAAGCTATTGGTTTCTCTCTATTTCACTGAATATTGCAAGCACCTGCATGCTTTTAACCCCAGTGAAAATGCAGGAAAACAAATCACACTAAATTATTTGTCAGTGCCATCCTGTGATTTACATAATGGAAATGCAGCTGGTTAAAAATCTAAATTCGAAAAATCAAGTGGAAATGCAATCCAAAAACCTTAAACTTGTGACAAATAATCTCCTTCCACCACAGCAATGGAAATTATAATTGTATCCACTGAAGATGGATAATTATCAATAAATTTAATAATAATTGGGTGTATTTCTTTTCTATTGAATGATCCTTGTGTTGGATGGATGAGTTAGAATTAGGAAACACCACCATAATATTTAGAATAATGAAGACTTTATTTTGTGTATGGATATCTTCCTGAAACTTGATCATTTTGCTATTTGGATACAGAACTGTCTCAAAGGAGACAGCACGGTGGTGGAGGATTGCTTTTCAGATTGGAGACCTATGACCAGTGATGTCCCAGAAGGATCATTTTTGTTTTTATACAAAACAATGTGAGACTGTAAGACACGGGCAGAAATTAGGACATTCAGCCAATCTGGTCTGCTCTGCCATTCAATCTGGCTGACACGTTTCTCAGTCCCATTCTCCCTATAATCTTTGATCCCCTTGATACTCAATAATCTATCGACCTCTGTCTTAAACATACCCAATAACCTGGCTTCCACAGCTTTCTGTGGCACTGAACTCCATAGTCACCACTGTCTAGCTGAAGAGGTTTCTCCTTATTTCTGTTCTAAAAGGTCTTCCCTTTTACTCTAAGACTGTGTCCTCCCAGTGTCTCCTACCAATGGAAACATCTTCCCAAAATCCACTCTGTCCAGGCCATTCAATATTCTGTATATTTCAATTAGATCTCCCATTATCCTTCTAAACTCCACTGAGTATGAACACAGAGTCCTCAAACATTCCTTGTGTTAATGTGAACATTTGGGTGTGAACATGGGTACAGTTAGTAAGTTTGCAGATGACACTGAAATTGACGTAGTGGACACCGAAGAAGGTGACCTCAGTATAAAATGAGATCTTGATCAGGTGAGTCAATGGGCTGAGCAGTGGAAGATGGAGTTTAATTGAGATAAATGTGAGGTGCTGCATTTTTGGAAAGGCAAATCGAAGCAGGACTTAGACACTTAATGGTAAGGTCCTGGGGAGTGTTGCTGAACAAAGAGACATTGGAATGCAGGTGGATAGAGTAGTTAAGAAGGTGTTTGCTACACTTTCCTTTTTTATGAAGTGGATTCTGGGTAATCCAAGATGGAGTACAGGAAAAATTTCTGGCTGTAAGAGCTGCTCCTTTTTTTTTAAGGTATTTTAGGTGTTGGAGGTGATTTCCTCGAATTCCAGGAGCAGCAATTACTGTTTTTTATATGCTGTTGCATTGTTCTAGAACTTTGGGGAAAAAAAATCAAAACAACAGCAGTTTTAAAAGGAGAAGAGCAGACAAAGGAAGCACATGGTGAGGACAGTGCAGGAGGCAGAGAGAGAGAGAAAACCTGCACAGTTACCGCCTTTGCTGTTTTGAATTTGTGTACTGCTGGACATCGGAGTGCATCTGGGAAAATTAACAAACAATGAAATTCACAACTAATCTTGGAGGAACTGTTGGGCGAAGTTCACAGCACAGAATCAGATAAGTTAATTGTAGTTTTAAGTCTGTCCAAGAGAAAGGCTGCAGTAGTGAATACAGTGGATTCTTTCTTGATTATATGTTTTTGGAGATAAGTCTCTTAATTAAACTTAAAATATAAGCCATAGCTATTAATTTAACCCAGCGCAGTGTTTGTGGAGGAATAGACAGTGTTATTTTCTGGGTCTGTAGATTGCGAAGGAGCAAAAATGGTCTTTGCAGTGATATGTACTTCTTGTCAGATGTGGGAGTTTAAAGAGAGTTCAAGGGTTACTGCGGATTATATCTGCCATAAATGCTGTTGGATGCGAATCTTATCAGATCGAGTGGATCGGTTGGAGAGACAGATAGAAGTGATGAGGAATTTGCAACAGCAACAGTATGTGATGGATGGTAGTTATAGTAAGGGGGGAAAGTCTCAGATACAGTCACATAGATGGGTTAACTCCAGGAAGGGTAAGAAAGGTAGGCAGCTAGTGCAGGAGTCTTTTATGGATATACCCATTTCAAACAGCGATGCTGTTTTGGAAAATGTAGGAGGTGATGGATTCTCAGGGGAACGTAGCATGAACAGCCAAGTTTCTGGTGTTGAGACTGGCTCTGATGCAACAAGGGGACGTCGGCTTCCAAGAGAACAATTGTGTTAGGGGATTCTGTAGTCAGAGGTACAGACTGACGTTTCTGTGGCCAGCAGAGAAAAAGCAGAATGGTGTGTTGTTTCCTTAGTGCCAGGATCAAGGATGCCTCAGAGAGGGTGCAGAATGTTCTCACGGGGGAGAGGGTCCAGCAGGAGGTCATTGTCCACATTGTAACCAATGACATTGGAAGGGAAAAGGTTGAGACTCTGAAGGGAGATTACAAAGAGTTTGGCAGAAATTTAAAAAGGAGGTCCTCAAGGGTAGTAATATCTGGATTACTCCCAGTGCTACAAGCTAGTGAGGGCAGGAATAGGAGGATAGAGCAGATGAATGCATGGCTGAGGAGCTGGTGTATGGGAGAAGAATTTACATTTTTGGATCATTGGAATCTCATTTGGGGTAGAAGTGACCTGTACAAGAAGGACAGATTGCACCTAAATTGGAAGGGGACTAATATACTGGCAGGGAAATTTGCTAGAACTGCTTGGGAGGATTTAAACTAGTA
>NC_057721.1:31742293-31743763 GCF_004010195.1 Chiloscyllium plagiosum
CCCCCCAATAGTCAGAGGGAAATTGAAAAACGAACTTGTAAGGAGATCTCAGCTATCTGTAAGAATAATAGGTATGGTAGGGGATTTTAACTTTCCAAACATCAACCGAGACTGCCATAGTGTTAAAGGTTTAGATGGAGAGGAATTTCTTAAGTGTGTACAAGACAATTTTCTGATTCAGTTTGTGGATGTACCTACTAGAGAAGTTGCAAAACTTGACCTTCTCTTGAGAAATAAGGCAGGGCAGGTGACTGAGGTGTCAGTGGGGGAGCACTTTGGGGCCAGCGACCATAATTATATTCGTTTTAAAATAGTGATGGAAGAGGATAGACCAGATCTAAAAGTTGAAGTTCTAAATTGGAGAAAGGCCAATTTTGACGGTATTAGGCAAGAACGTTTGAAAGCTGATTGGAGACAGATGTTCGCAGGTAAAGGGACGGCTGGAAAATGGGAAGCCTTCAGAAATGAGATAACAAGAATCCAGAGAAAGTATATTCCTGTCAGGGTGAAAGGGAAGGCTGGTAGGTATAGGGAATGCTGGATGGTTAAAGAAATTGATGGTTTGGTTAAGAAAAAGAAGGAAGCATGTGTCAGGTATAGACAGGATAGATCGAGTGAATCCTTAGAGTATAAAGAAAGTAGGAGTATACTTAAGAGGGAAATCAGGATGGCAAAACGGGGACATGACAGAGCTTTAGCAAATAGAATTAAGGAGAATCCAAAGGGTTTTTACAAATATGTAAAGGACAAAAGGGTAACTAGGGAGAGAATAGGGCCCCACAAAGATCAGCAAGGCGGCCTTTGTGGGGAGCCACAGAAAATAGGGGAGACACGAAATGAATATTTTGCACCAGTATTTACTGTGGAAAAGGATATGGAAGATATACACTGTAGGGAAATAGATGGTGACATCTTGCAAAGTGTCTAGATTACGGAGGAGGAAGTGCTGGATGCCTTGAAATGGTTAAAGGTGGATAAATCCTCAGGACCTGATCAGGTGTACCCGAGAAATCTGTGGGAAGCTAGAGAAGTGATTGTTGGGTTTATTGCTGAGATATTTGTATCATCGATAGTCACAGGTGAGGTGCTGGAAGACTGGAGGTTGGCAAACGTGGTGCCACTGTTTAAGAAGGGCAGTAAAGACAAGCCAGGGAACTATAGACCAGTGAGCCTGATGTTGGTGGTGGGCAAGTTGTTGGAGGGAATCCTGAGGGACAGGATGTACATGTATTTGGAAAGGCAAGGACTGATTCGGGATAGTCAACATGGCTTTGTGCGTGGGAGATCATGTCTCTCAAACTTGATTGAGTTTTTTGAAGAAGTAACAAAGAAGATTGATGAGGACAGAATAGTAGATTTGATCTATATGGACTTCAGTAAGGCGTTCGACAAGGTTCCCCATTGGAGACTGATTAGCAAGATTAGATCTCATGGAATACAGGGAGAACTAGCCACTTGGATACAGAACTG
>NC_057721.1:31744149-31782451 GCF_004010195.1 Chiloscyllium plagiosum
TATAGGGAGAGGCTGAACAGGCTGGGGCTGTTTTCCCTGGAGCGTAGGAGGCTGAGGGGTGATCTTATAGAGGTTTAGAAAATCATGAGGGGCATGGATAGGATAAATAGACAAAGTCTTTTCCCTAGGGTCGGGGAGTCCAGAACTAGAGGGCATAAGTTTAGGGTGAGTGGGAAATGATATAAAAGAGACTTAAGGGACAACATTTTCACACAGATGGTGGTATGTGTATGGAATGAGCTGCCAGAGGATGTGGTGGATGCTGGTACAATTGCCACATTTAAGAGGCATTTGGATGGGTATATGAATAGGAAGGATTTGGAGGGATATGGGCCGGGTGCTGGCAGGTGGGACTAGATTGGGTTGGGATATCTGGTCGGCATGGACGGGTTGGACTGAAGGGTCTATTTCCATGCTGTACATCTCTGTGACTCTATGACTCTATTGGTCAGCGCATTGACTATAGGAGTTGGGCGGTCATGCTGTGGCTGTCCGGGACATTGGTTAGGCCATTTTTGGAATATTGCATTCAATTCTGGAATCCCTGCTGTACAAAAGATGTTGTAATTTTTTTTCTGAACCCTTTCAAGTTTCAAAACAATATTGCCAGGGTTGGAGGGTATGAGCTATAGGGAGAGGCTGAATAGACTGGTGCTATTTCCCTGGGGTATTTGAGGCTGAGGGGTGACCTTTTATAGAGGTTTGTAAAATCACGAGGGACATGGATAGGATAAATAGACAGATAAGATCTTTTCTGAGCATCCAGAACCAGAGGGCAAAGATATTATAAGGGATCCAAGGGGCAACCTTTTCATACAGGGGATGGTGTGTGTATGGAATGAGCTGTCAGAGGAAGTGGTGGAGGCTGGCACAGTTACAACATTTAAAAGCATCTGGATGGGTATATGAATAGGAAGGGTTTAGAGGGATATGGGCTAAGTGCTGGCAAATGGGACTAAATTTATTTAGAATATCTGGTTCCAATGGATGGGTTGGACCGAAGGGTCTATTTCCATGTTGTACAGCTCTATGACTCTGTGGTTACTTGATATAACAATTGATCATATTTGACAAATAGAATTGCTCAATTTATAAATTTTTGGTTCCCCTTTAGATGGCCAGTTGCTATTGTGGCCATTTAATGAGGGTTGATGTTTGGGTAACGTCGGTCTGAAAGTTCAATTTAAACACACTCACTTTAGAAATACATTTCAATACCACTGAACATGGCCCTCCATGTGATGGTCTGCTTGACTGAAGACACCTCACTACCACTTTGTCCAGAGCAACTAGTGATGGACAGCAATTGCTATTCTTGCCAGCAATGCTCATATACTGAATTCAATTTTTTTTCAAACTTCACTGCTGAGATTGACTCACTCTTGCATTTCAAACGAAAGAGGAAAGAGCAGAACCTCAAGGATACTACAGGGAAAATAGTGTGGAAAAGGCCACCTGAATCCAAAAATAAATTTCCTAATTTTGCACCTGAGTTTGATTCACTGCGATGGATAACCTTAACCTCAATTACTGAATAAGTTGACTAGTTTGTCGATCCTAATTGCCTTGGATAATATTCTCAGTCACTGAAGCACTTTAGATAAACTTGCAAACGTGGTAAATGTTCTCAATAAGTGATCTGTGCTCTCCAGGCTGGACTACTTTCCAAATTATTATTGAATGTCAATGAAATGTCACCATAACTCTTCCCCATTTTCATTGTATCCTCGTATATTAGGTGGATTGCAATTTTCTTGCTAACATTAGAAGACATGCAATAGAAATTAATAAAATGTTATTTACTATATCTTACAACTTTACATTTCTCAGTTAAAACTGTATGCTTTGATCTCCTGTCTGATTCAACATTGGGTTGTGAGTATAAGTGACTTTTCATAATATAACTGGCAATAAGTTCCAAAGCTCTCTAAATTTTCAATGCACTTGCAAGACTTTTAAACTTGCTAATCAATATATCTTCCATTTTCTTTTGCTTTGGACAAGGTGAGAAAAATGTTGAATTCTTTGTGGATGGGTGGTAAATGCCTAATTCCTGGCAATTTAATGCATTAAGATGGATTTCAGTTCATCATATAAAAGTGAAACATAAACAGCGGAATATGTTGTAATTGAGAATTACAGTTGGATTATAAATGTGGACAATTTTACTGCTCGCCTATGTTTACCTTAACCACCTCTTCCTTTCTAGCAGGGAACCAGCATGTGGAACCATGAATTCATTGGCTTAAATTAACTCAAACTCCTCTTCTGACTTATTGATTGCACCGAGGCTGTACGTGCACATAGCCAATGTTATCAGCACCTACAAAGTTAAAAATCACACGACATCAGGTTAACATCCAACAGGTTTTTTTTGGAAGCACTAGCTTTCAGAGCGCTACTTCTTCAGGTGGTTGTGGAGTATAAGATTGTCAGCCACGAATGGGTTGCAGGTTTCAGTTCATTAATATGTAAATCCCAGAACTTCTTTTATGTCACATTCCCAAAATAATTTAACGTTTTATAAAAAAAAAAGTGACAGTTTGGCTCAGACAATGTATTAAAGGTGTGAGGTTACAGCCTGTCTGTATCCCAATCTTGCAACCCATTCTAAAAGATGAAAGACTTAACAGCAATCTAGATCTGTTCAATATATCACTTCAGTTGCATCACACTGTGATCTTTTGCCATAAATTCTGTGTCTTATGATCCCACTCCACAGCTACCTGATAAAAGAGCAGCACTCAGGGTGCTAGTACTTCCAAATAAACCTGTTGGACTATAACCTGGAGTTGTGATTTTCAACTTTGTCGACCCCAGTCCAATGCCAGCACCTCCAAATCATTATCACGGCCTGTTAGTCAATGGTACCGATTTGCTATCTTGTAATTTTATCTTCTACAGTGGTCTCTTAATGCACAGTTGTGTTAAACTGTGTAAGAGACTTGCAATTGGGTATATTTCTCCATGTTCTAGCATTAATAATAAACTTGGTGACTTAAAGCATATAGCCGTGCATATCTTGTGGAACATCAGATAATGGAGGCAAAAGATTGCCCTGGCATCTCTGGACTCTCCTCCAAATTAGATGTTTTTAGTTCTGTGAAAGTAGTTTTTGTTTTGTTAATGCTGCTGTTTTCCATATGGATCCAAACTCCAGAAATTCAGACACTTGTACTCATTGTTTTTAACCACCTTGAAACACCTCTGACAGTAATATCGCTAACTGCATGTTGCATATTTAATACTTTACGCTAAATGTTTAGCTATAGAATAGTTTGATTCTGATGTGACAGTAATCCTTAGGGTAAGGTCCAGTAGTTTGTGATCTAAATTCCAAGTTATTGTAACAAGTTACATATTTGATATTTGCATTAATATTGATAATGCTCCTGCTATACATTTGATTATTCTATTTGGCAAGAACTGAATGATTAGAGCAAAGTGGCGAGTTTGATTTCTACCATGTTCACCTGAGATTCTGATCTCAGCAGTGCTGCTACGGGTATGCATTTGAGCATTTGACATAGATTATTTGTGTTTTTTAGTTGCTGATGATAATTTTCAAAATAAATATTTTGTGAAAAAATATGGTTGATATATTTTTCTTCAATCATTAGTTGTATTGAAATATTAGGATGAATGCAGAACAGGGGAAAGCTTGATAGACCTCGGTATGTTTTTTTGCTAAAATTAGTGTATTGAGAGAAATTTAATCTCTGTGGGAAGAAATCAAAAAGACAGTGCTTCATAAGGCATCAGTGCATCTCCAGGAATCCTGAGAGCAGCAAGCTGACCCATTTTCTCAGCTGTAGAAAGTGCCTTATTTGAGATGATCGGAGAGTAGAAAGGAGATGGAGCAATTTTTGTATGTCCACCAAAAATAACCAGTCGAATTATTCCGCATTGCTTTGCAATCAAACAGTTTTTAATAGATTGTGATTTATCACTTCAAAGTTTATTTTAATGAAAGCAGTAATTATGTACTACTGCTCTGTTACAAGATTGCCTTGTTTGCAGAATCATTTATCTCTGCAATGATCAGTTACTTTAAGCACATTAGAAGAGCTATTTACTATCTGAAAGCACCAGTAATGAGATGGAATGCTCATGCAGCAATTATTTGACTCAAGGTGGTCTTTAATCTTCAGTGCCAAAGAAATGCACTAGTCTGCAAGACATTTTTATCACTTTCATTGGAAACTGCCTTAATTGTAGCCTAATGAAGTAACTTTTCAGTTGGCTATTAAATTATATTTTTCTGAAATAGAGTAGATTTTTCAGAGTAGATTTGCATATTATGGCTTGGATGGCCAGATCATTGTTTTTATAGCTTAGATTGAAGTTACATGTTGGAATCATGTGGAAATGTCATCAAATAGACTCTGTGGAAAATGCTTAGGTTTTTGGCAATTGTCCCATGTATGGAACCCTCCAAAAATGTGCTTTTTTAAAAAAATTGGAATTCAGTTCTGACACACTTAATTTCTGAGTATCTCAGCTTAAGGATTTAAAAACCAACTCCTGAGATCAAAGCAACATATGAATGAACCCCCAACTGACCAACCTGACAATCGAACCTACCAACATTACATCCATCCTCTCCACTAGGCCAGAACGTGCTCACCCTCCTGACCTGACCCAACACTACCTACACTGACCTGACAGCACTCAACTAACCTGAGTTCACAGAACCACATCACACCAGTCCAACCCAACTCCCAATCCTGGGCTGAGATTTTGTCTTGAGCTCTTTTTACCATCCACCTGACTTGACCCTTCCCACCCCACTGGACCCACATTTGTCAGGTAATGTTAGATGCAACAGGAGGCCTATTGCTTCTCCATTTGGTTACTTGATTGCTATCAGAATAAGATCCAGTATAGCTTCATATGAACACAATTATACTGAAGATTTTTGAAGGACCAGGGCAAAGATTTGTGCTAAAGTTCAATTATTTTGAGTTTTATTTGTTAACTTCCTTTAACTTAAAAGAAGAAATAAAATTGGTAATGGCTGCAGTTTTTGAAAAGGCTGGATCAAATTACCTTAAAGGGCTTTTTAAAATAATTGTCATTATCATTGCAGATTAGCAAACACCAATAATTCATGTCAATAGAACTTCGGTAATTAGAAATTCAGGCAAAAATACCAAATGCATCTAAAGGTGTTTGAACAGCTTGGGTAGCCAATGTGACTGAACTTTATGGAAGAATACGTGGCAGAGAATTTATGCAGAATTTGAGGATAGGATTAGATGACCAGACCTACTTGTAATGTGAAATCATAGTCAAATTGTACAGTACAATGTCACAACAATATAGATATACGCGATTGAATTCAATCAAATGATTAAAGATTTTTGACTTCATTGGTTTGGAATGGTTTCAGAAAGGAATTAAACACACTGATAAATTGGGATAGGCATCACTTGACCCACATATTGGCAGAGTCTTATGAGACCAACATGATTTTAAAAAAAAAGACTGAGCTAAAATTTGTATTTATCTAAGCCAGTCGACCCCATGGTAACAGGAAAGGTTTTTGCTCACATTGTTTACACCATCTGAGAATCTTCCACGAGTTGGCTGTGAAACAACACTTATAAATTACAACACCTGGTTGGAGCGAATTTGAGAGAATATAATAACAATCTGCTACCTCATTGGAGGAGCAAGGAAGATAGATTTTCAACTGCAGAATTCAACACAGACTGGAGAATGCTCTTTCTTGTTTCTCAAAAAAAAACGCACCTCGTTCGAGAACTGACTGGAAAGTATTGATGGGGGTACGTGGGTTGGGGGACGGTTGTAACCACTGTTACCTAATGGGTGATTCATGATTTATTGTATTTTTGAGAAGCTATTCCGAAGTATGGAACATCTCATTAAATAGGTAAAGAAAGAAAATGTACAACCCATGACAGATGAGAATGCTTCACCCTTTCTGTAGAATGGAGTAGAGGTAGTGTACCTTAACATTCCAGTGCTCCTGCATCCTTCTGTGGTGGTTTCAGGATTAATAGTCTTTGTTCTTCCCTCAAGCTTATGTACAACAACTTCTGATGTTTCCCTCCAAACAGAGTGTCTCAAATCCTTGTATTTTCTTGTCCTTTTCTCACTTCTTGTTCCTGTTAATGCAATTGGTTTGAAATAGCATTTATGGCCAGCCCCCAATCACTTGTCTGGAAAATGCTCATAAATCAGATGACAATTGTCCCCTTACCCACTTCTATTTGAAAGTTAATTTTGATTCGAAGACCAATACATCATTTTTGATGTGCTGTGTTGACAATGGAGTAGAATGGTGCGAGTTATGACATTGGTGATCCTTATGACGTCTCTCTTTTAAAGTAGAGGTTTTTCTAATTTTTCAGAAGGCCAGTTATGGATGTGACAGTTAGCTGAGGTCTCATACCATAGAATGCTTGATTAATACAGGTTTAAGAAGATTCCCCACCCCCTCCATCAAACACCAATTTCAACAATTTCTGTTGCTGGCATGGGGCGGCACAGTGGCTCAGTGGTTAGCACTGCTGCCTCACAGCGCCAGAGACCCGTGTTTAATTCCCACCTCGGGCAACTGTCTGTGTGGAGTTTACACATTCTCCCCGTGTCTGCGTGGGTTTCCTCCGGGTGCTCTGGTTTCCTCCCACAGTCCAAAGATGTGCAGGTTAGGTGAATTGGCCATGCTAAATTGTCCACACTGTTAGGTTTAGGGGAATGGGTCTGGGTGGGTTGCTCTTCGGAGGGTCGGTGTGGACTTGTTGGGCCGAAGGCCTGTTTCCACACTGTAAGTAATCTCATCTAACTTGATTTAATGCCAAGAAATCTGATGAGAAACCATCACATTCAATCCCTTGGTTTTAGAGCTTTGGTCAACAGGATTTTTAAACATTTTTAAATAAGCAAATCACCTCCATCAATTACTGTTGTCTTTAATGTTGTGAGTCTGCCTGTCTTTGGGTTAAAGGCAACATAGTTCTAATTCAGATTATACTTTTTAAATGCTAAACAATGGTGCTTGCTTTTAAGAATAAGACTCGTTATAATAAACTATTTTTATTTTATTAAAGAATCCTGATGAAAGTCTCTTTATTTTGGACATTAGAACAAAAGGGAATCAAATGGCCATTTTGGGTAATTTGAATCAATGCACATATAAATGGTACAACTAATTCCTCTTGTTAGTCATAACATCAAACTAGTTATGGTCTCCAGTTAAAACCTTACACATCCAAGGAATCCCAACGGCCTCAAAGCTGTTTTTTTAACTTTCTTTTTGTACTGGAACTATTCCCTTTTGCACTCTGGACTTGTGCTTTGTGTTTGTGAGGGTCCAAGTGACAGACTAAGCAGAAAGCTTGCTATCAAATCTGAAGTGTTTTTCTCAGGATTGACAGGTAATACCTTTTGAATTCAAAGCCATGTGATTGACTCATTACTGCTATAGTAAAATTTTGTTAACATGCATTTTTAATTAGTCTGAGCTTCAGGATTTAAAAAGTACTTCAATTTGTTGTGACTGACTGACAAACAAGTTTGGAAAGAAGGAAGCTGGTTCACAGCTTGTCACCTGATTGTAAAAGCAGGAAGCCATTTGGCTGTTCATTCTCATTACTTTGAACAACTCATCCTATTTGCCTGTTCTTTCTGCATAATCCTGTAATGTTTTTGATTTATTGTATGTTATATTCATCTTGTATTTAGTGATTATTTTTAGTTTCAGTTAGGAATCCACAGTTCCACACATGCATGCTACACCATTTTAACTGTTTTGTTTTCTTTCCCCACATTGAATGCACAAAATAACCTAACTCTGATCTTTAATATTGATTGACATGAAAATTTACAATTGTCTTGAGGTTGTTTCACTCCTTTAACGTCATGATTTTCAGGAACAGAGTCACAGCTATTGGTAACGACTATATCTGCTAATAAGTCAGCAGAAAGTCTTAAGCAAATATAAGCCACCTTTTAATGGTAATGCAGTATCATAATGATGGTTATTGAACTAGAAATCAAAGTATACAGTAATAATCTGGAGGCATTAGTGAAAATTCTAACGAAGCGTGGGGAATTAAATTTCAGTTAGTTGAATAAAAAGCTAACAACATTAATTTTGAAACCACAGATAACTGTCAAAATCCATCTGATTCTTGGATGTCCTAAAGGGAAAGGAATCTGCTATCCTCACCTGGTCTGTTTAAAATGCAACCCAACAATGTTTTCTTAACTGCTCTCTGCTCTCTGATATGATGTGGGGGTGCTGGTGTTGGAGTAGGGTGAACAAAATCAAAACGACACCAGGTTAATAGTCCAGGTTTATTTGAAATCTCTCAGACTTTCAGACCAGAGCCCCTTTGTTAGGTGTAGTGAGAGAGCAGGACACTAATAGAGTTTATAGGCAGCGAGATCAAAAGAACATACAACTGATGTGAGTAATGTCAGATAATCCACCTCTGCAGGTGACCAAGAGTGTTAGATGGTGTGTAAAGTGTTGACAAAATCATTTCAGTCCTGTGCTGTCATGACAATCTTGCAGAATGATAGGATTATACAAAAGGTGACGTCTCAGGTCCAACACTGAAGTGTTGGTGAGACTTTGTTCACAATCTGAGTTTTAACCTGGAATTCGGCTGGTTTTATACCATGAACTAGAATTTATATAATGCCACATTGAATTGGCTACAAATCGTGTTTTGAACAGAATAGAATGCATCTGCAAGTGAACAAATATCTGTAATGACCCAACAAGTGATTCAGTTATATTGGGATTTTCAATAAATAAGAACAATACCAGTGACATTTGTATTTTGCAAATTAATGACAAATACTGAAACAGCAAATTAATTGCTAAGTTTAATACTGAAGTCAGATACTTAACACAATTTTGTTTGTTTAAAATTTGAGAGCTTGGCATCAATGATCTAATACTCAAGGCAACTGTTCAAATGATTTAAGCTGCTTCTTCTTGTGTTTAGCATCCAGATTATTGATAGAATTTGTGTACTCAGTCGATTGGCATTTCTTTTAATAGAAACTTTCAGCTTTTGTATTCTGCTTACATACAATAATATTTCATAGCATTAATCAAATGATTCTAAACCTGTAGTTTTTTTCTTCAGTCATAGTTTCAAACTACAGAATGGATGGCACTTTTGCTGAATTGATTTGAATTGATTGGACATCAATCTATCAATGTTAAAACTATAAAAGATTGTTTTATGTTCAACAGCCATAAGATTACATTATCAATTTACTGAAATACTTTTCAAATTTAGCATTTTAAATTTTAGATATGAATTATTATTTCTCAAAGCAAAACCATAAATCTCCTTAGTTTGTTTTGGGTAAAATGTTATTGGTTTACACATTGTCATGGTACTGTGGGATTTGGTACTGTCAGAGTGCTTACTCTTTTAGAGCAGATAAGTTTTATCAAAGACTTTTATTAGAGGTGTGAAAAGGTTAGAAAAGGTTTTAGCAAGTAAATGATAACTTTGGTTGCAAATCCTCCTGCCAAAGAACATAATTAGCAAAGACCAGAGAAGGTCATTTCACTTTAGTTTATACAGAAAGTTGTAAAGATCTGGATTATGACAGGTGGCAGTGTATTAACCAGTAATTTTCACAATGGAAGTGGACATGTACATAAAGGTAAAACAAAATGCAAGGCTATGGGAAAAAGCAAAGATGTCAAACTGAGTGGGTCTTTTAAAGAATCAGGCAAGTTGGCCCGACTATTATCTTGTGTGTGCTGCAGTTCACTGATGTATGGTTCAGTTGTACAGATAACAATGAGTCATAACTGCTACTAGAATATTATGTATGTAACTCATTTGGTGCGAAACAATAACCTTGAAAGAAAATAGGATCATTAGATGGTGATGAGAATTAAAGTTTGAGCAGGAGATCTGGAGAGCACATTCTCATTTGTATTCTCCAACCACCTAAATTACTCAACATGTATTTGCTGGGGTTTTACTGTTCCAGTGAAGCAAGAAGGCTGATCCATCATTCAGAAATGTAGGCAACAACTGAGAATCGTACATTCTACCTTCCAATGCTGCCATTGCCCCTGCATACAGAACTGCACACTTCATGATGCTTGTCTGGGAAATGGCAGACAGGAATAACTTGGTAACCTGCTTTATGCATATGGATGATGCAGAAGCATAACTTCCTCTTGCCCCCTGGGCCAGCACTGGAAGCCAAGATGCCAGACCATACTAGCTTGGTCAGAGGTTGCCACAGGGTCAGTGCAGTTCCTAACATGACCCAAGGCTAATGTGTCTGAAGGAATATCGAGAAATGTAGAAAGAAGGTGAATGACCACCTCCACTCTGCCAAGTGGCACCAACTTGTCTCTGCTACTTCACCATGACTCATATTCTATTGCTCTCATCTTGCTTGTTGCAATCCACCTCATTCCCTGACACCTTAGCCTGCATGCCCCCTGGAGTGCCTAATTTTCATTCAGGACCATTTCCCTTCTGCCCAAAAATTACAGCTGTACTACACACTTGCATATCCCTTAATAGCTCCCTTTCTGTCAGTTCATGAGGAAAACAGCCCCTTATAGAGCAGACAAAGTCAAGATGGGAAGTGAGCTGCCTGACATTTGGCTGCTCACCCCTTTTTATGTTGAGAGGATCTTGCCTGTAGTCACCCTAAATTCCTGATTGACCAACTCCAGGCTCCTTGGCTGGTATAGGATACTGGGATTGAATTACTTTTCTGGGACCCCCAGACCAAAGGCTTATCCCCTTTGATTGAGGCCCATTGGCAAACATGACAAACTTCCTTACATTGTCTTACTGTTTAGTGCAGATACAGGACAGAAATAATGAGTCTGGTACTTCTGGCTGAGGGGTCAAAGTGAAATAAAGTAATGCAAGGCACAGATGCTGTAAGCATGCAGGCCATCTGAGTCAGCACTGTAAACTGAGCAGAGAGTCCAAAATTCAGTTTATACAGAATTCTAATCCATGAGCTGGGTCCGTGAGCACAATGTCCTTGATGCAGCATTATAACAACATGATGTTACAACAGATGTGCAACATTAAAGAGCAGGACCCATCCTGTTAGTGGATCAGACAGAAGCCATGAAGGTTCTTAGAGGCTGTCTTATATTGGATAACAATTATTGTGGATGCAGTTGTGTATAGTTGGTGCCCATGGAACATGTCGTGAGATGATAGTTAGTGTCCAGCATGGAGATCTTTCAGAGTGAACAGCAAGTTGAATTTGCCAGGTACACACTGATTTCCATTTTGTTTTCTCCGTGTTTAGCTTGTTTGGCACATTTTGTAAAATAGCTGAATATTAAGAATATGTATTGGATTGTCAATAAGGTGCTTAATCAGCAATCATTTCTCTTAAGTTACTGCTGCCTAGAAAATCAACATGTTGCTCGTCAGAAGCATAAAAGATGGCAGAAAATGCTCCTGACATCGAGATTGGTCTAACTGAACATCTTGCTGGATTCTGTCATAAATTTCATCAGTACCCACATGGCCCTGGCAACTCTAAATTCCACTTTGTCGCAGAGGTTGCTCTGGAAGGTCTAACGTCATTGCATGGGAGGATTTCCTGAACTACTGAAAGTCGACACTTTCGGAAACTGATCTCATTTGCTGGCCAATATTTAACTGCTATTATCTGGTTTGTTGTCTTTGTGGGAGATTGCTGTAGGCAAATTAGTTGCTATTTTTGCTAAGATATCTTGCTGGGATTTTGGTCAACTCAATCGAAGGATTACAAAATCAGACTGCCTCTGTCTTCTCGTATAAAAACCTTGCAACTTCTCAGTCAAACAGTTTGGACTGCATTTGATCTCCATCAATAAAACCACCCAGGCTTACTCTCGGGCAGGTTATGAAACAGGTCATATGACCCCCTTCCTTTTAACTTAATTCCAAGCAAAAGTCCCAAACTATCGTAATTGTATGAACCTCATCTCCAACACTCCAAAGATTGTTTTCAAGATAACTTATTCAAAATCACGCAAGTGTTTAATGCAAAACATTAACTGTGAAGCATTCAAAATACCATGTGGTTGTTTGAGGCATAATACCATACCAGCCTTCGAGCTATTTTGCTTTAAACATCAACACCAATGCAATCAAGCAATACTTACTTTTTGCATCTAGTCTGTCTAATCTCATCGGGATTTTGTTTGAGGTTCCCCCTCACCTAAATTCCAATGAGTACAAGCCCATTCAATCCAGTCTGTCTTCAGATGTCAGCCCTGTCATCCCAGGAGTCAGTCTGCTGAACCTTTGCTGGACTCCCTCAATAGAAAGAATGTCCTTTCTTGGACTATGAGACAACACTCAAAACTGCACACTGTACTTAAGGTGTAATATCACCAAGGCCCTTTCTAACTGCAGCAAGACAACCTTACTCTGATACTCACATCTCTCACTATGAAGGCCAGCATGCCATTCGCTTTCTTCATAGCCTGCTGCACCTGCATGTCAACCTTTAGCGGCTGTTCCACCATGACATCTAGGTCCGATTGCACCTCACCTTTCCCTAACCACCGTTCAGATAATGATTTACCTTCCTGTTTTTGCAACCAAAGTGGATAACCATATTTATCACATTACATTGTATTTGCCCAACCATACTAAATGACACAGCAGGTATTGAATTGCTGCTGCTGCTACCTCCTAGCTATTATTTAAGAGCCTGAGAGTCACTAGTGTGCAACCCATTTTCTGATTTCTCAAACTCTCTCCTCCATAGACGTGACACAAGTCTGCACTCATCTAGACACTTGGGAGCTGAACACCATCTGGGAGAACAAAGTTGATTTGATTGACACCGTACCCATTGTTTTTAAATGTGTAACAGCGGTAGCAGTGTGCACCATATACAACTTGGACTGCAGTAACTCTTATCTTTTATGCACCCTCAAAGCCTTTCCTTCTCAGAAGGACAATGACGGTGGTTACAGGAGAACACCACCTGGAAATACACCATCCAGCCATATGTTATCTTGACTTGGAACTATAGCAAACTCTGTATTGATTGGCACTTGGAGTGTATTCAGTTTATCAAGAGGTCCACATCATCAAACATTACTATCAGAAATGTATTGCAAAAGGATTACACACTACTGTTTTATTTACAGCGTAAATCATTTAAATAATAATGCAGCTTTGCCTGAAAGGGAAGAGATCCTTCTCGCATGCATCCTTAACTGACCAATCTGATGTCAGAGATTGTGATAAACAGTAAACTTTTGATATTTGAGGTTAATTTCCAATATGTTAGGGATATAACCTTTGCCGGTTTATTAAGGGTGCCCATTAAAACAAAACTTGCTGTTGTTGTCATTCCTTTATTGACACTGGATAAAAATCCTGGAACTCCTTTCCTCGTCCGCATTCTGCACCTGCATCATAGCAAATCAGGATTGTGGCACAGCACACATTTTCAAGGGTGATGGCCAGCAATGCCCAAATCCTGTGAAACATGAAGTTAAAATTGATGTCTTTTTTTTTTGGTTTCCTGAGTTCAGCTGCTCTCAGTGGCTCAGCACGGTGGCTCAGTGGTGAGTATTGTTGCCTCACAGCGCCAGGGTCCCAGGTTCAATTCCAGCCTTGGACGACCGTCTATGTGGAATTTGCACACTCTCCCCGTGTCTATGTGGGTTTGCTCTGGTTTCCTCCCACGTTCCAAAGATGTAGAGGATCAGTGTGGACTTGTTGTGTCGACGGACCTGTTTCTACACTGTAGGGAATCTAATCTTTATCAAACATCTCACCCTTCCAAAACATGTATCCACTGAGATGCTTCCCGTTCCACATTGCTCCACGTTTAATTCCTACAATTCATGGACTCACTGTCCCCCATCCTGCATGACACACAAGAATCTTGATTTATTTTGAAAACCTATCTTCTTGATTCTCAAGAACTATTTCTCTTTGATCTTCTGATGATTAGGATTGCAGTTTGCACCAGAGGTATTTCTTCATTCTGAACATGAACTCTGTGCTCCAAGCAGACTTGCTAATCCATTGCCCACAGTGTAATGTCCAGTCTGTATGCAAAGCAGACAATAATTGAATAGTTGCCTATTTAATACCACTGAACACAGGTACAAGAAAGACATATGAACAATAAGCTGCTCTGATTGTGTAATTATGGGATTTGCCATTCTGAGAAATTCTTGAGATGGTCAACTCCCCTAAATTGCTATCTCCATTACTACTGTTGTAAAGATTACATCAAGGGTATGGGTGAATTGTCACAGGCAGATATGGCCAACTCAAAAGGTGCAACTCACAAGCAAAATGGCCCATGCAAATTTTAAAGTTATCAAGAACAGGCTCCCATGAGTTATTTAAAAGCAATAAATTGAGTTTTGAATTTGTTACATCACTTGAAGCCTTTATTCCATAACAGTTTCACAGACATTGCTGGCAGCTTTGTTTTTGTTTTATTTCCAGATCCATAGCTATCTTATTTTTATAAATCACTGATCATAATGCTTGTTATATTTCTAAACCGAGTCATCATCATTCTTGTGTTCAAGCTTATTCTTGCAGTCTGTAATGATTATTATTCAACAGGCATATTAGTTGATATGAATGCAAAATAACTGGTTGCAATATTGGCAAATTTATTTTGGCTTATTTCAATTCCCTAATGTTAAAATATATTAATTTAAATGTTTTGGATTGAGATTTCTTTTTTAAAGTGGAGGGCTCAGGTGAGGGAAAATTTACAAATAATTGCTTGTAGTATTGAATTTAAACATTGCTCAAATAGGAAACATTTCATTTTGGATTCATCAGAAATAGGATACAAGGGATGGGGCACTTAAAAACATTTTATGCAACATGAGAAGAGGGTGCTGTTTGGTTGAACCATCACTGGTAGAGATGCAGCAAGAGTAGTTAACTGTCAATTCTCATTCTGGTAGATTCTGAGGCCTTCAAGTTTTTGTTGGTTAAGCATAAGTGGAGTAGACAACCTGCTGCAAATGGAATATGTTTGTTTGAGGTTTGCAGTCTTTGAGATATCCAACGTCCATTCCAGACAGCATCAGGAGGTGGAGAAGTCAACATTTTTGGTATAACCTTTCTTCAGGATTGTGGGTGGGTGTAAGGGGAGCTGTAGCTAAAGGGAAGTGTGGTGAGGCAAGGGTTTTAGATGAAGAGGGCTGGGTGGTGGGTAGAGGGTACAACTTGGTTGGTTAATTGGAGGTATGAATCTGGTTGGTGGCGAGAAAGAAGGATTGATCAGAGGAATCGGGAGGGGAGAGGCTGGGAAGGCAGTCTGGGATTGGGAAAGGAGATTATTTGAAATTGGAGAACTCAATGTTGAGTCCTCTGAGCTGTTGGCTGCGCAGGTGGGTTATGAGGTTTGTTGCTCCAATTTGGGTCTGATTCGTTGTGGCAATGGAGGAGGCCCAGGATGATTATGTCAGAAAGGGAGTGGGAAAGGCAATGAAAAATGACTGGTGACTGGGAGGTCAGGTCAGTCCCTGTGGGCCCAGCTGAGATGCTCTGCAAAACGTGCCCTGAATTTGTTTGGTTCCTCTGAATTTTAGAGAAGACCAAGTTGGGAGCACCAGACAGAGGAAATTAGGTTGGAAAGGCAGGTGAACCTCTGTCTCACCTGGAAGGACTGTTGGGGCCCTGATTGGAGGTGAGGGGTTAGTGTACCTGCAAGTTTTTTGCATCTTTTACGGTTTCAGGGGAATGTAGTGGCATGAACCAAGGATTGATTGAGGGAAAGGGAAATATATTCTTGGTGGTGGAGTCTAGTTGGAGTTGTCAATTCCGCCAATTCCAAATAGTTGCCACACTTCCGCCAACTTCCATTCCTCTGATGTTCCTTCCAGCCGCTAACCAGATTCATTCCTCCCAACAACCAATCAGGTTGTACCCTCTGTTCACCTATGCCTACCTTACCACCCTATCCACAGCCTGCCCCCTTATCTTCAGCTCCCCTTACACCCAGCCCCAGTCTTAAAGAAAGGTTGTACCCAAAACATTGACTTCACTTCCTGATACTGCCTGGCTTGCTGTGTTCTTCCAGCCTCCTTGTCTACCTTGGATTCTGGCATCTGCAGTTCTTTTTTTTGTTTCCAACCTCAATTCCAGGCATCACAATGACACTGAAATCCATCACATTACTCATTTTCCTGATTGGCAAAATGTCTTTTGGCTTGACAGCCTCATCCAGTTAGTGGAGAAAACCACACTTGCTTCACTGTATAATAACAGAATGAGACTGTTTCCTACACCTTCCCTTCCAAGGTAATCTCAGGTGGATTGGGCACTGCTTAAATCCAAATATGATGAATGTATGTCCCTTCATGAGTTTTTATTGTTCAGGGTGGCGAGGTAATGGTCTAAATGATTGTTGCTCGACTATTGATCTGGAGAAAGTGATCTAGAGATCTGCAGATCGTGGAGATTAGAGTCGAGAGTGTGGTGTTGGAAAAACACAACAGGTCAGGCAGCATCCGAGGAATAGGAGAATCGACGTTTCAGGCCATCAGTCTCGTTTCGCCCATTCCTGATGAAGGGCTTATGTCCAAAATGTCGATTCTCCTGCTCCTCAGATGCTGCCTGACCTGCTATGCTTTTCCAGCACCACACTCTCGACTCATGATCTGGAGACCCAGGTGATGGTCTCAAGATTTGGTTTTGAATCCTGCCATGACATATATCAGAATTTTAATTTCATTTTTAAAACAAAATTCTAGAATTTAGTCTTATGGCAATGAAATCATTGCCAATTGTCACAGAAAACCCATGTGTTTCACTAATGTCCTTTTTAGGGAAGAAAACCACTGTCCTTGCCTGATCTGACCTGCATGTGTCTCCATGTGGTTGACTCTTAACTGCCCTGCTGGCAATAATGCTAGCCTAGCCAGTGATGCTCAAATACTGTGAATGAAATAAACAAAAATTGACTGGGGTATCTGCTATCACACAGAATGGCTTTGATATACCTAATCTCACAGTCAAGTTTACACCATGACCAAATAGCTAGTGCCCTAAGGTTGCCAATAAGATTGATGTTAAAGTGTGTATATTGACCAGTGAATATACGTTTTCAATAAATAGTTCAGAACATATTGGCAGAGTTCTCAACTAATAGTCAAATGAAGGAAGCTCATTGGATTCCTCCATTTAAGTGATTAGATTTGAGAGCAGAATAGAGTTTATTTCAGTTGTGTAAATAAATTCTTTGTAGCTGCAGATACCACAAGCATGCGAACTTTATATCTGAAATACGCAAGATTAGATTAGATTACATTACGGTGTGGAAACAGGCCCTTTGGCCCAACAAGTCCACACCGACCCGCCGAAGTGCAACCCACCCATACCCCTACACTTACCCCTTACCTAACACTATGGGCAATTTAGCATGGCCAATTCACCTGACTTGCACATCTTTGGACAGTGGGAGGAAGGTTATTCCATTGAAGGTTTGTGTCTCATGGTAATAAAATGATTTTGAGCTGAGACGAGAGGGCTTCCATTGACAACACCATTTATTGAGCTGTACCTGATGTCATTTGAAATCAAACTCCAAACTTAGCACTCATGCATTTAAGTTGGATCGATACGCTGGTGCTACATCTAGGTTGCGATGATGTTGTGACAGTGCAATTTTAAGCCCTTCCTTGAATGGCATGTTGGTAAGTCAGCTGACAATGTCAAGAGAACATGCACATGCTATTGCTTTCTATTCTAGGTCTTGTACCCTTTTTCACGCACATGCACAGGACCCTGGTCAATACTGCAGTGATATCATTACATTCTGGTTGTTAATATCTTTCCTTGGTTGCAGCAACAGCACATCTTGAAAAGGGCACATTCTCAAACATTTACACATGGGCAATGAGAACTTTTTTTGTGATGGCTGGAGTGACACCCTTTGAAGAATTACAAGCATTACATTATTCAATATAGGGAATTGACAATCCAGCTCATTAAGACCCACATGAGTCTTGCTTAAGGAGACTGGGATTTTCCAGTCTATATCCACGTTTTAGAAATGTCTGGAAGCAGCCTTAGAAAGGCAGACTGGAGAGTTAGCATTCCAGGCAAGCTTAAAGATTTCATAGTCTTTCTGGGTGTATCATCAGCTGCACTGCACACTGCAGAGGGGCAACTTGCTCTCATAATTCTATGATCATAATGCCTCCAAGTGCTATTTTTAAAACTTTTGACTTGAAAATCTGAGGGCATCACCAACGTGAGTCCTATCTCTCTCTTTTTTTCATACGTAGACAAATCTATGGCTCTTTGATTCTATGCTTATTGATAGTCATCAAGTCATACAGAATGGAAACAGACTGTTTGGTCCAACTCGTCCACACCAACCATGTTCCCAAAATGAACTAGTCCCATGCACCTGCCTTTGGCCCAAATCTCTCCAAACCTTTCCTATTCATGTTCTTATCCAAATGTCTTTTAAACATTGTAACTACCTGCATCTGCCACTTTCTCAGAATTCATTCTACACATGAGCTCCTCTTTATAAAAATTTTCTCCTTTCAACTTAAAAAAATATGTCCCCGAGTTTTGAACTCCCCTATCCAAGGGAAACGACTATTGCTAATCACTTTTTTTGCACCTCAGTATTTTTTAAAACTCTATCAGGTCACTCTTCGATCCAGTTTATTCCAGTGGAAAAGGTCCCATTTAAAAATAATCACGTAAACAATTGTCATGTAGTACAGCAGCCATCTCACTTGAATTACACAGTGAATAACATATGTAGCAGCAGTAAGAAACCACCTCCATTAGAGATGTGTTTTATCCTCTTTGCCTACCTTTAGGTTAATTTATATTAGCCTGGAAAGAGAATATAACAACAGCATGTTGCTTCTTGCAAGCTGGAGTTGGAGGCCTTTGATTTATCCTTTAGCTTTAAGAGCCCCTCCCTACTCTAGCATATTGCGGAAACAGTCCTGATCTGGATTCTCCACCTCTAGAGGGAAAATCTAGTCCAATGACTGACCTAACGATCAACTCACCACTTTTATTCATCCTTCCATTATTAACTAGTGTTTAAAATGCAATTAAAATATCTATTGTTATCAAGTTCACATCCTAAATAACAAATATTTCATTTCAACATGAATAATTTTACCAGCCAATTGGGTCAGTATAGCTTGGGGATTTCTTTTAAGAATGCAAAAAAGTGCATGCATGTAAAAAAAACAATAATCAGAAGTATCTCAGGCTATTAACAAGTTTAAATGGTTTATTAATTAATCAATCCACAAAGTGGAGATGCCTCTCCAACTAAATAAAACATTAATGTTTGGAAATAAGTCAAAACAAATGAAAAGGAATTTAGACATGTTTTAATGGCACAAAAATTCACTCTACACTGAGGCAATTCTGGGGAAATAGCACAGCTGTTCATGACAGTATAAAATAATGTGGTGCACGTGATAAAGCACGGAACTAAAAGCAATTATTCAAAACAATGTATTTGTATCCTGAAGTAACAGTTGGAAGGAACACTAACATGTTCATCTGAAAACAGTTTTCACAACAAAATATCTTGAGGCTGCCCTCGTTTCTCTTAGAATTTAATGTCCATCCGCCGAGACTAGTTTGATGGCGTGAGGTGTTTTATTTGATGGGATAGTGACAGGTGAGGACTCCCTGCCTCTGCTCCATTTAAATTAGCAAGAAAGGCCCGTGAGTGGCCCTAAGTGGACAATCAGGCTACATCAGGAGTTCCCTTGTTCAAAGGCTCTCAATACCGGATCAAGAAACAGCCTTGTGGGTCACCTGCTGGCAGCTACTGCCCAAAGTCCTTACTGCTGATTTTGAGTCTTCCCTGCCTCCCCAACACCGTGCCCCCCCCAAACCCTGCCCAACCTCCCAATTCCTTTTCTTACTCTCAAATGCTGTCCTGTCTTCTTGCAAATATACATGGGTCGCTCCCTCGTGGCGCTGCCAAGCAGGATGTGGCTGTCGGCCTCTAGTGCTTCCTTGGGACAGAATCTCCATCCTGTAGTCCTTAATCCTGGAGAAATCCTTCTCCTACCTGTTTGGCACTTTGACAGGTCTTCTGCAGAGGAGATGAAGCAGGCCTCTTGCTGGATCTTTGGCCAGCAGCTGTGATCCCTGTCACCTCCATTAAATACAAGTGTGTCGGATAAAGTATTACTTTAAATTCAACTGTGGTGGTGATATTAATAAAGATACAGCACCCAATTTCCCTTAGGCTATTCAAGTTTGAATGTATCGTAGAATAGTCAACTTGTCTCTCCTTTTTTTTCTAATTCTACTTGATGGGTAAAAGCAAATTATTTGTTTAAGGTGAACAACAACACAATTCAATACCAGTGCACAGAATCATACTAATGTTTTGCCTGCAGGGCTGTTTTGTTGGCTGCAGAAAGGTCTGACTGTTTCAGACAACTGCCTCCACTCAACTGAACTGTTACAAAAGACTCTCAGCTTCTATGATAAATAACTGTGGTTTGAAGATTGAGGTCAATGGATACACTTTTCCATTTTCAAGATTCCAGTTAATAAAATTAAATTACAGGAAAGAATAGCTAGGACCTCACATCATTTATTGTAAAACATTAAGGAGAGTTGACTGAATCAATTGAAAGGCTATTCCAGTGAGGTTTGGTGCTCCATGATTCAATGGAACAGAAGTTATTTTCTGACATTTCACTGAGCGACCCACAGTGAGCCAGCTGATTGACAAGCACCTTTTCCACTTTACCTGACCAGTTTTTTCTGAGCAGAATAAAGATTGCCATCAATTTGCTTTTTAAAAGCAAAAACATTTTTAAATAAGCTGTGTTCAGTACTGACAAGGAAAGAGCATTTAATCCAATATTCACTGGATATTTTTAAGTCTGGTTGAGGTAGATTAAGGGCTGCCGAGAGTTTAACGCTACGATGTTGGACAGGAAGTAGAGGCCACAATGAGGTCAGCAGTGATCTTGTGAAATTGTGGGGCAGGCTGGAGGGACCAAATTGTCATCATTTTCTAATTCGCACCATTCCATGCTCCTGCATATCCTTCAATCAATCACTTGAGCTGCACCTCCTTCAATGCATGACCTCAGACTCCGCAAAATAGCATAATTTTTCAAATGAGAGCATCAACCCAAGTGGCTGAAACTTGTTTTTCTAATTCTTGGAAGTTTCATCTTTTTTTTTCTGGTGAAGCCTCTGGAATCACCTTAATACTACTTCACAGCAACATGCTCCATGACAACCATCCTCCTGAAACACTTAAGCATGCAAGTCAAAATGGTAAACCTCCTGTCTCACCACATCTATTACCTGCATTCAGACCAACTCGATCACCAATGCAGGCCTTTCACAATTTATAGTGAAGCTATGACTTGCAAGATTCTGCCAGGTTGTTCTGCATGGAGAAACTGAGTGTTGATGCAGGAAAGATGAAGTGCCCCAGTGAATAGAAAGGAAATGTGGAGGACATGAAAGATTGGTAATTGGGAAGAAAAAGTATTCATTGGACATGATGCATGTAATAGCCACAGTTATTATGCATAAACCTTGATAAGAAGTGTGTGCTGTGGTAGAGCTAGTGAGTGGTGGCCCTCAGTCTGACATAATAGGGAGAACATGGTAGTACTTATCTTTGGGGAGCATGTATGATCATTGACTTTCCCGCTGAACACTTCTTCTGAGACACAGTACTGTTCCAGGCTGTGATAGAATGTTGGCCCACTTGGTCTCTTGCCATGGCTTTCTGTGGCATTAGCAGGAAGTAGGACTGTCCTTCTCTCCATTCACAGCACTTCCAGATCCCTGGCCAAGAAGCAGGGAGTGAATGATCTGTCCTTTCCTCTGGGTCATAACTTCATTCAGTGCTACTGTGTGAGGAATACTGCTTGAAGTGGTTTGAACCTAGAATTTAAATTTGTCTTCAGAGGTATGAACACAAGGTGTCCCAAGAATGGTGAGCACTTCTGCCTCACTGGGCAAACATACTTCCCAGAAAAAGTGCTGAAGAGCCCAGTTGCATGATTAATAAGGTAAAGAACAGAATAATAGATGGGGGGACAGGAATGCCAAGAACCAGATCTCATGAATTTCACTCAACAAAACTCTTAAACTGCTGATGGGTGCCTCCGTGCATGGTTTAATTTTTTTAAATAGTGAATTTGAGTAATCTAAAATCAAATTACACAGGCTGATATGAAAGTTGTGCTCAAAAATGTTTCTTACTAAATCTGTTTCAGTTAAACTGCACCAATTTACCACTTCTTTTAAATGTATAGTGAGAAATAGATTCATTGCAGATTTTGTAGAAACTCTAGGCTTTATCATGGTGACTGGCTCAAGAAGATTATAGAAGTTTGCACTGCAAGGAAGCTGATTCAACATTGTATGAGAGAGTTAAGAAGCAACAAATGAAGCAGTTTTAAAACAGCATGATAATTCTCCCTCATGCTGGTACAGACATTGATATTTACAAGTTAGTTGTATAAATTATGTATTGTTAGAACATAAGAGCATAAGAAATAGGAACAAGATTGGCCAGATGTTCCTTGAAGATTGTTCCGCCATTAATAAGATCCCTGCTGATCTCAATTTCACTTAGCCAACCTTTGTAACTCTTGATTCATTTAGAGTTAAAAAATCTAAGTAACTTAGACTTAAATCCTATCATTGACGAGGCAGACACTGCCACCTGTAGTAGTATATTCCAAGAATTCAGAACCATTTGAATGAAGTAGCTTGTTTGCATTTCAAAAACATCTATCTTCCCCCATCCAGATAGGACAGTACCCACCTGCCCAACCTAACACCCTTTGTTCTAACCTCTCCTTAGGCTCCTCATAATTTTGTATTAATTGGATCAACTCTCATTCTTCTTAACTCCAAAGCAAAAGGTAGTGCGTGTGCAGAATGAGCTGCCAGTGGAAGTGGTGGACGCTGATACAATTACAACATTTAAAAGGCATCTGGATGGATATATGAATAGGAAGGGTTTAGAGGAATATGGTCCAAGTGCTGACAAATGGGACTGGATTAATTTAGGATATCTGGTCAGCATGGACAAGTTGGACCAAAGGGTCTTTCTGTGCTATGCATCTCTATGATTCTACGCATGGACCAATTTAGTCCTAGAGTCATAGAGATGTACAGCATGGAAACAAACACTTCAGTCCAACCTGTCTATGCCGACCAGATATCCCAACCCAATCTAGTCCCATCTGGCACCTGGCCCATATCCCTCCAAACCCCTCCTATTTATATACCCATCCAAATGCTTCTTAAATGTTGCAATTGTATCACACTCCACCACTTCCTCCGACAGCTCATGCCATACACATACCACCCTCTGTGTGAAAAAAGTTGCTCTATAGGTCTCTTTTATATCTTTCCCCTTTCACCCTAAACCTACGCCCTCTATTTCTGGACTCCCCTACCCCAGGGAAAAGACTTTGTCTATTTATCCTATCCATGCCCCTCATAATTTTGCAAACCTCTATAAGGTCAACCCTCAGCCACTGACGCTCCATGGAAAACTGTCCCAGTCTGTTCAGCCTCTCCCTATAGCTCAGATCCTCTAACCCTGGCAAAATCCTTGTAAATCTTTTCTGAACCTTTTCAAGTTTCACAACATCTTTCCGATAGGAAGGAGACCAGAATTGCATGCAATATTCCAACAGTGGCCTAACCAATGTCCTGTACAGCTGCAACATGACCTCCCAACTCCTGTACTCAATACTCCAACCAATAAAGGAAAGCATACCAAACGCCTTCTTCACTATCCTATCTACCTGCGACTCCACTTTCAAGGAGCTATGAACCTGCACTCCAAGGTATCTTTGTTCAGAAACACTCCCTTAGACGTTACCATTAAGTGTATACGTCCTGCTAAGATTTGCTTTCCCAAAATGCAGCACCTCGCATTTATCTGAATTAAACTCCATCTGCATCTTTCCTTGTAGTAAAATCCCCTGATGTAATGAATTAATCCTTTTTGACCACCTCAAAGCCAAGCTTATTTTTCTAATTACTTGCTCCACCTAGATGTTAATATTGAGATTCACTAAGAAAATCCCCTGCACAAACTTTCTCCACTTAAGTAATATTCAGCTTTTTGATCCTTTCTTCCT
Source organism: Chiloscyllium plagiosum (assembly GCF_004010195.1). Lineage (NCBI taxonomy): Eukaryota > Metazoa > Chordata > Chondrichthyes > Orectolobiformes > Hemiscylliidae > Chiloscyllium > Chiloscyllium plagiosum. The sequence goes on from NC_057721.1 coordinate 31,768,271, forward strand.
AAGCGTACAATCTCTTATTTCATTCGTTATATTCTATCCAGTGATATTTTTCACACTTAACCTATTTATATCCTTTATAATTTAATTGTATTTTCCTACTAACATTTATATTATCAGCATATTTAACTGCAGTAGACTGTTTCTTTATCAAAATCATTCACATAGATCATATATTTGAAGGCCCATCTTTGATCCTCACAACACTTCACAGGTTATCTCCTCATAGTTGTAATTATGCCCAATATGTTAATGTTAGATGTACCTATTGCAATTATGCAATAAATTAAACCTATATTATGTCACATACCTCTTGTTAAATCTTTCATGTGGTTTATCTTTCATCATTAGGCAGACCCATCGACTTAGCAAATGAAGCAAAATTGTGCCTTGACCTTTCAGCCAGGAGGCCTGGATTGAAGTCCCACTTGTTGCATAGATGTGTGATGACATCTCTGAACAGGTTGATTAGAAAATGACTAGAAGTGAAGTACAACATGCAATCCTTGAATCTTTGTTCCATTGAGTAAAGGAAAATAACTAAGGAGAATTCGTACTGCCTCTGAATGTTTGTGCTTGAAAATTGTTCTTAAATTTGTAACCCGAATGTTTTGGAAGTAGTAAAATTAAAAATACGTGTATTAAGAGAAAGAAAGAGAATTGGTGGCAGCAAATTGTACCCACCACAAACCATAGTAGCTCAGATCCAGAGCCCAGTATGGAACATGCCACCTCAAAGAAGCTGCAGATAGACAGATGGACTCCATCACTTAACCATAAGTGGTCAGTAGCTCGCTTAATTAGCACCCTAAGTGTAAGGTTAAGCCCTGTTGCACCCCAGATCCCATATATTTTGGGAAAATGGGGATGGGCATGAAATGGAGGCTTGAAACCAGTTTTTTCAAACTATTTTCACATCTTCCTCCATTTTCAGCTCTGGCAAGTGCTTTGAGCACATTTCCAGGTAATGCAAACACAACCCTATCGACTCGCTGTGTGGAAACATTTCTTTTCTCACTCACTTTGCATTCGATTTATTTGCAAAATACTCCAAACTGTATTCTTGGGTTCATGCTCCTTTTTATGAATAGGAGCAAATGTTTCTCATTTTCTCTCTCCAGACCCTTATGAGTTTGGAAAACTTCTACCAAAGAAGTATTGCCTCCATGGAACCATTCTCGCATACCTCTTCTGCATTTTCTCAAATGCATTTAACTCATCAGCACACTCTACCTGCCCTTGCACCTTCAATGATTTGCAAAAAAAGCATTTACACCTAGGATATTCCGACACATCCTTCAGAATTGATATGTCCATCTAGCTGGTAGAATGAAGGAGATTACAAATATCAGGAAGATATATCAGTGAAATAGTACCAGACATTAAAGTAAACACTTCTGAAGGTAGATGGGTTGCAGTTAGCTCAAGGAGAGGCAGATAGAAAAGGGAAGGCTCATTTTTTTTTATTTCAGTTGTTCACTTATGCAGGACTACTTTGTATCTCTTCTGGCTGTACTCCTCCTTGCCATTAGATATTCTAGCATATCTGGCTCTATGGGACCATCAAGGTCAAAAGTTAAAATTGCTTTGCAATTCTAATCTTGTTCAGAAACAAGACTATTAATGAGGTCCCGACTTACCCGTCATGGAGCACCATTTTCAAAACTAAAATGGTAGCAAGTAAAATACAGTAAAGTGTGCATGGAGCAGGGAATGCATGACCATTTTAATCAATCACATGGTCTATTATTGCTGCATCTGGTGAGATAAAATTGACCCTAAGTTGTGGCAACTATGAAACTTGTTGGAAACTACGAGGGGTTCGGGGATGGGTGGACTTTGAGATGCTAAGCTTGCAACATGGTGTAATATCGAAGGAACTTCATCTGCTCCGTGTGTGTGTGTGTCTCCAAGAGTTACCAGCATTTAATTCAAAATGTATACGATTTCTTCTATATAATTTGATTTTCTCTATTACTGATCATGAATCACTTTATAATTTTGTTTTTGAACTGGCATTGTGCCCAAACAGTCAGGATGAAGCACTGTTGGTGAAATGCACATTTCTCAAATTTATACTCTGAACAATTCAGTCCTGCAGTTGGTGGGATACTGTTTTAGACCAAACTGCAACATCAGAAAATTAGAGCACAAAGGCTTTCCTTATTTTTGTGGTCCTGCTAAAACTTATTTAGATTTTTGAATTATATGACTAGAATGGGAAAGCAGCTCATTGTAAAATGTGCTTCCTCATAATGTATTACAATTTGAATTTGAGGTCACTCCAACAGTTGTGCACTAAGGTTGATCTCAGATGATTTGTGAGTCAAATTGTTTTTTTGAACTTAAACATTTATCATTTCAATTACCTTTGTTAGGTTTGTGTTTTCTTTCCATTGAAAATAAACAAACTAGTTTTCAACAACCTAAAAACTACGGGAGTGCACCTAGCTTGATGTGCTGTTCTGATTTTTTAAAAAATCAGTTTTTTATTGAAAGCATAAACAAGCTCTAAATTAGTTAGTGTACACATTTGTTAGTTCTTCCAGGAACACCCATATTCTGATGTGTAGAGCCTATCTTGTGAAGACGGTTAACTCTTTCAGGTATTAACTGCCTTATCAGGCACATCCCACATTAAGTGATCTGTGTCTATTTTGCTTTATCTCTATATTATAGTCAGGCAACTGTTTTTTCAAATGGTATTGGTTAAGAATGGTTTGAAAATTGTATTCTTGGAGGTTATAACTGGATTCTGATGCACCTGGCATGTGATGTTCACACATATGTCTTGTCTGCAACCGTAGACTATATCATTCACATCTGCACTTGATTCCCAGGCAGGTAATACAATTCCTTCATCTTATGGAAACCCCAGTACCTCACTTCCTTAGGCCAGTCTGAAGATTCTGGGTGACTACAAAGGAATAAGAATTATCCTTTTGAAGTGGTACCTCCCTGATGCCCATCCAGTCCTGGACACAGATGCACAGAGGTGCTAAGACGAAATCAGTCGACAAACATGAACCTTCATCAAATAAATCAACGTTCTTATAAATAAGGTTCTGTTGTGCTGACTGATCAAATGCTCTCCCATGCAAACCAACCAGGATGTCTCAGCTTGTGGGTACACAGCATGATGATATAAAGAGGAATTGAGATGGATGAAGAGGAAAACTGGAACTCCACTGTTCCTTGGAGGAGGAAGAGGTATACGACACAACAAAGCTCCAGAACCGACAGTCACCACACACAAATGCTTTCCAACCTCGAAGCCAATTGTTGATATTGTCTCTACCAATTGCTCACATCAAAACATGGAACATCACCAAGCCAATGAAACTCCATTCCCATTTACTTTTACTTTAAAGTTTGAATAATGATCTGATTGACATCAGTATCTTTCAAGTGTTGACTACAGTTGTAGTGATGTGAGAGGCAATAGAAAACCTTCAGGCTGTCCTGGATATTTGTCCCTGCCAGTGCTTGCTCTCTGTGAACTCTCTTATGTCATGTCTGCAGTGCAGTCTAGTCACTTGCATGTTCAAAGGTCTCCCAGATTCTCGAGGCCACTCCAACACCACGAATTGGACGCTAGATATTTCCCCAAGCCAAGTAACATTGTGGAGTTGACACCCCTAAGTGTCTTTGGTATTAGTTTCTGACTCTGGACTTAGCATTCAACTCAGATATTTCTTCATGTTAAAACACAGTTAACTGCACCTGAATGAAATCTTTCTTTCAAATTTACCCTCCTGCTTTTCTGCAAACAATTTCAAGAAATAACCAATTGCGAGCAGGACAATTTGTGCACTGTTCAGACAAATATATGTCCTTTCAGCTAATGGAATCAGGCTCTTCAGCAAAGATAACAAGCCTAATGACGATAAGTAAAATTGTTGAGATCTTAATTATTAAAATTGTTCAAGAACACAACATAATTTCAAAATTTAAATGATATTAAAAATAATAATTTTTAACATTTTACATGTATATTTGTAGAAATCCTTTAAGTGTATAGTGATTAGTTGAAAGCAAACTAGAATTGTCAACTGACATCCTGAAGCATATTTAGGAATTTGAAGCTGCACATTTTACTGCAGATTCCCCAGATTTCCCAATTCCAGTTTGTACAAGTCTTGCTGAATTTAAGGGAATTTGCTGCATTGTTTCGATGCAGGAATGTTGGGTCAATCTTTACCCTTTGGACCAAACACAGGCAAACTGGACTATTATGTTTGGGATACCTGGTCGGCATAGCTGAGTTGGACCGAAAGACCTATTTTTGTGTCCTGTGATGAAATAGTAGATGACATCAAATCAGTGTTTTCAATAATTTATTTGGTTGGCCTTTTGATTTTTCTTTACTGGTAAAAGTTCTCCTCATTACTGTTTAAACTGTCATAAATGTAATGAATCATAGTTGGCTGTCATCCTGACTACTTTGCTTTGATTCAATATGCTTTCTACTACCCAAGTTCTGACTTAGTGGTGTTTCACTTTAATCAAACAGAGTCTGTTGCTCATACATGCTGTTCAAATGTCAGGAAATGTATCGAGGCATACCATTTGTAATACATGGAGAGATTGTTAGGAATTGCAAGACATACATTAGTCTTAGCAAGATTGTTCATTTTAATTTGGTTCTTCAGTTATAAAGCATACTATGAGAAATGTAGTTTAATGTTTTTACATTTTACATTACATTACAGAGTGGAAACAGGCCCTTCGGCCCAACAAGTCCACACCGACCCGCCGAAGCGCAAACCACCCATACCCCTACATTTACCCCTTACCTAACACTACAGGCAATTTAGCATGGCCAACTCACCTGACCTGCACATCTTTGGACTGTGGGAGGAAACCGGAGGACCCGGAGGAAACCCACACAGACACGGGGAGAACGTGTAAACTCCACACAGTCAGTCGGTGGGAGGAAACCGGAGCACCCGGAGGAAACCCACGCAGACACGGGGAGAATGTGCAAACTCCACACAGTCAGTTGCCTGAGGCGGGAATTGCACCCGGGTCTCTGGCTCTGTGAGGCAGCAGTGCTAACCACTGTGCCACCATGCCACCCACCATCCTATCACCACCCACCACCCACCATGTTATCTTGGAAAATTCTGGTATTAAATCGAACAACTGTTCTTCCAAATGGAAGTTGAAATGTGTTAATATCCTTCAGAACACAGAACATCCACCTTTGCAGCTGATGTTTCATCCTGCACTGTTTCACCATCACTGACCGCTCATGTCCCAGCTTGTCTTGTATTCCAAATAACTCCTGTCCTATTGTATCCTCTCACTGACAGCGCAGGTTCCTTTTTATAATTCCTTTATAATTACTGATTCGGTCATCTTTTTCCGCCAAAGCTGCAGCCAATATATTTAAAAATCTATAATCAGTATTAAAGATAGCGTATTTGATCAGGTGCCATAGAAGACACTGATTTTTTTAAAAAATGTCCATTTAAAAGTTTGAATCTGAACAGAACCTAAGGAACATCTCTGCAGAAGTTCCTCAGGATAGTGATAAAGCAACTGACATTGGTTGGGCTCAGAACAATGACTTGCCCTCCACCATAAAGCCAGAAATGGGGATGATTGCACAATATTCAACATAATTCACCACTCCACAGATACTGGAACAGTCCATGTTCAAATGCAGAAAGATTTGCACAATATCCAGGCTTTAGACTGACAAGTGTTAAGTAACCTTTGTGCCACACAATTGCCAGGCAATGACCATCTCTGAAAATATAACCACTCTTACTTGACATTCAATGGTGTACCATCGCTAAATCCCTCACTGTCAAAAACCTGTCGGTTACCATTGACCAAAAACTCAACTGGACTGGCAACATTAACCCTATGGCTACAAGAGCAGGACCCAGGCTAGGAATACTGTGGCGACCAACTCACCTCCTACTCCCCAAAGCCTGTTCACTATCTACAGGGCAAAATGCTCCCCACTTGCCTGAATAGTTCAGATCCAACAGTGCTCAAGAACCTTAATACAATTCAAGACAAAGTAGTCTGCTTGATTTGCAACACATCTGTAAGCATCCACTTTCTCCACCACTAATACTCAGTATATACTATCTATGTGCTGCAGAAATTCACGAAAGATCCTTAAGAACTTCCAAACCTGTGACAACTTCTATTTAAAGTCATAGAGCCATAGAGATGTACAGCATGGAAACAGATCCTTCGGTCCAACCCGTCCATGCCGACCAGATATCCCAACCCAATCTACTCCCACCTGCCAGCACCCGGCCCATATCCCTCCAAACCCTTCCTATTCATATACCCATCCAAATGCCTTTTAAATGTTGCAATTTTACCAGCCTCCACCACTTCCTCCAGCAGCTCATTCCATACATGTACCACCCTCTGTGTGAAAAGGTTGCTCCTCAGGTCTCTTCTATATCTTTCCCCTCTCACCCTAAACCTATGCCCTCTAGTTCTGGACTCCCTGACCCCAGGAAAAGACTTTGTCTACTTACCCTATCCATGCCCCTCATAATTTTGCAAACCTCTATAAGGTCACCCCTCTGCCTCCGACGCTCCAGGGAAAAAAGCCCCAGCCAGTTCAGCCTCTCCCTGTAGCTAAAATCCTCCAACCCTGGCAGCATCCTTGTAAATCTTTTCTGAACCTTTTCAAGTTCCACAACATCTTTCCGATAGGAAGGAGACCAGAATTGCACGCAATATTCCAACAGTGGCCTAACCAATGTCCTGTACAGCCGCCACATGACCTCCCAACTCCAGTACTCAATACTCTGACCAATAAAGGAAAACATACTAAACACCTTCTTCACTATCCTATCCACCAGCAACTCCACTTTCAAGGAGCTATGAACCTGCACTCCAAGATCTCTTTGTTCAGCAGCACTGCTTCGGACCTTACCATTAAGTATATAAGTCCTGCTGAGGTTTGTTTTCCCAAAATGCAGCACCTTGCATTTGTCTGAATTAAACTTCATCTGCCACTTCTCGTCCTATTCGTCCATCTGGTCAAGATCCTGTTGTAATTTTGGTGTCATCTGCAAACTTACTAACTGTACCTCTTATACTCGCATCCAAATCATTTATGTAAATGACAAAAGTAGAGGACCCAGCACCGATCCTTGTGGCACTCCACTGGTCACAGGCCTCCAGTCTGAAAAACAACCCTCCACCACCACCCTCTGTCTTCTACCTTTGAGCCAGTTCTGTATCCAAATGGCTAGTTCTCCCTGCATTCTGTGAGATCTAACCTTGCTAACCAGTCTCCCATGAGGAACCTTGTCAAACGCCTTACTGAAGTCCACATAGATCACATCTACCGCTCTGCCCTCATCAATCCTCTTTGTTACTTCTTCAAAAAACTCATTCATGTTTGTGAGACATGATCTCCCACACACAAAGCCATGTTGACTATCCCTCATCAGTCCTTGCCTTTCAAAATACATGTACATCCTGTCCCTCAGGATTCCCTCCAACAACTTGCCCACCACCAACGTCAGGCTCACTGGTCTATAGTTCCCTGGCTTGTCCTTACCACCCTTCTTAAACAGTGGCACCATGTTAGCCAACCTCCAGTCTTCCGGCACCTCACCTGTAACTATCGATGATACAAATATCTCAGTAAGAGGCCCAGCAATCACTTCTCCAGCTTCCCACAGAGTTCTACGGTACACCTGATCAGATCCTGGTGATTTATCCACTTTTTTGCATTTCAAAACATCCAGCACTTCCTCCTCTGTAATATGGACATTTTGCAAGATGTCACCATCTATTTCCCTACTTTCTATATCTTCCATATCCTTTTCCACTGTAAATACTGATGCAAAATACTCGTTTAGTATCTCCCCCATTTTCTGTGGCTCCACACAAAGGCTGCCTTGCTGATCTTTGAGGGGCCCTATTCTCTCTTTGGTTATCCTTTTGTCCTTAATGTATTTGTAAAAAACTCTTTGGACTTCTTTAACTCTTTTTGCCAAAGCAATTTCATGTCCCCTTTTTGCCCTCCTGATTTCCCTCTTAAGTATACTTCTACTACCTATATACTCTTCTGAGGATTCACTCGATCTATCCTGTGCAGTTTCTTTGTGGGACACAGAAGTGTTTAATTTCTGTGTTGCTGGACAACCTGTACCTGGCTGTAAAGTGTGAAATGTTACAGAACCAGACTGAACTGGTAGTGTTTATTGAACAATCGCAGAACAGAGTGACCCTGCCCCTCGGGGAGGTGGGGTGGGGTGCTGGGAGGTGAATCTAGATCCCCAACAGTTACCCAGAAAAAATTAGCATTTAAATCCTCATGTAACTCCTGGATATCAATTAAACAAAATCCCTGACTCATCACTGAACCCCTTTCCCGCCCCCCAACTCTCATGCTCTGATGCCTGACAGCTAATGTTCAACTGATCTAATATCCCCATGTTCACCTGAGATCCTACCAGGTATCTCCTTCTGATCCAATACTTCCCAACCTAACCTAAGCACTCATCTATTTACGTGACATCTTATCCCACTTGCCCACCTCACATCCTATACCACCTAGCACCTATCTTCCACCCATCCCACCCACTCCACCCCACACACCACTCACTTACTTTACATACTTTGCCTTTCATAGTAGGTATTAAAATACTTGCTAGATGTTTAAACTACAGAACACAGCACTCAGTCCTGGAACAACACTTCCCAAGTGTCTTCTCAAGTAAACAGGAATGGACAATAAATATTAGCCCAACTAGTGACTCAACATATAACATGTTCTCCACAACCACCTGATGAAGGAATGGCACTCCGAAAGCTCTTGTGCTTCCAATTAAACCTGTTGGACTATAACCTGGTGTTGTGTGATTTTTAACAACATACAACAAGTAAGTGTGTAAAAAAAAACAAAGGGGGGCAGGGTTTCAACAATGACCCTCGGATTCTTGAACAGGAATGCTGCAGAATGGGTTTCCTGGTCAGCAACAATCAGAAGTAATTTAAATGCAAGTAGTTTTTTATTAGTATGAGCAAAGTTTCTAATCCTAACCAGCAATTCTGGACCAAAAATTGTTGTTCATGTGAAAAAGTGATTTATACAAAATAACAAGCGAAGAATGCTGACTTGAAGTTAGAAGCTCTGATTACTGGATGTTTTCTCAGTTTTATTGTTAGGAGTCGCAATACTTGCCTTCACTTCAGATTTATGGATTTAATATTTTGCTTGTCAAACACTATCCCAAAGCCTGTCTAGAATTGCTGCAGATTGGATAGCACAGACCTGGTGCAAAGCTTGAAAGAAGTGCACAAGTGTGGTTTGTAGGTTTTGACAAGGCATCTTCATGAAGAGAAAAATAAAAATTACTACTGTCAATAAACGTGGTGGTGGATCAATAACCATATTGAGAAAAGCTTGTTTGCAACTTAATGATGACACTAATATGATATACTGAGACACTTTTCAATCCCGTGACCTTAAATATATTGAATATCTTGCATCATTACGGAACACAAGTACTACCAAATGATCAGCAATTCTATTTGCTGTGATATGATAACAGAATCTTTCAGTGTTGACTTTCTGATCATTCTTCGAGGTGTCAGAAGGCACCAAATTGCTCATCATTGTGTTTTTTTTTTAATTTTGATTGCACAGCCAGGTCCTTTGTGCATTTAACACTTCCTTTAAATTCAATATTATTTATTATGGTTCATCGCCTATGCAACAACTTCTTGTCAATTTCTATGCTGAATATGGATTATGTTTTTCACTTGCCCTGGCTCAGTGCCTGACACCTCTTGCATGGTGAGCTCTGCAGCCTGGGACCTCTTTGGCATTCAAATTATGTCACTTTTGTTCAGGAGAAAGGAAACTGCCATTCTAAGCCCCCCACCCTCCAGCTCTCTCACTGTGTCGAAAGTTGGATGCAACTCCTCTCGTTATGGTATGATGTCAGAATGCAGTAGTGAATGAATAGAAATCTTCATTTTCCTCCCCTCTCTCACTTGACTGCCATGCTCTCATTGGCTGATTTCTAATCACTAAAATATATTCTACACTGGGCAATCAGTAGGCTGCAGGAGAAAGTGAGGACTGCAGATGCTGGAGAGTCAGAGTCAAGTGTGTGGCACTGGAAAAGCACAGCTGGTCAGGCAGCATCCAAGGAGCAGGAGAGTCGACGTTCCAGGCATAAGCCTTTCATCATTCCTGAATGGTGAAGGCTAATGCCTAAAATGCTAACTCTCCTGCTCCTCAGATGCTGCCTGATCTGCTGTGCTTTTCTAGCATCACAATTTTTGACTCCATCACTATGCTCCACATAGAATTAAAGAATGTTTCATTCCAAAGCTGTGCGCTCTGAGTGTGCCGAAAAACAAGTTTGAACAAGATCTTAAACCTGGCTGATGACTCCCTTGTGCTCGTTGACTCCCCACTTATTAACCAACATAGCATATCTCAATGATAGTATATAACACTAACCGTCTCTCCAAGGAGAACAGCCCCGAATCCTCTAATAGTTCTTCATAACTGAAGTGTCTGAGCATTGTAACCATTCTTGTAAAGCACTTCTGTATTCTCTATAGTGCATTCACAACCTTCCTGAATTGTAGTACCTAGAACTGTAAACGAAACTCCAACTGAGGTCTAATTAATATCTTGTAATGGCTCAACATAACTTCCCTGGTCTTGAATTCTATGCCATGATTAACAAAGAATGCTGTATGCTTTATTATTCACTCACCCTACCTTTCCTGCCACTTTTATTAACTTACACACATCTACACACAAGCCTACCTGCTCATGCGTTAGAGTGGTAGGAACACTTCATTTTATAGTCTGTCCTTGTTTTTCACGAAAATGAATTACTTCTCACATGTCCACGTTAAATTTCACCTGCCACCTATCCACAGACTCAAACAACTTGCCCACCTGAAACTCTGCACTCTCCTCCTCATAGTTTATAATGTTCCCAAACTTTGTATCATCGATAAAATTGAAATTGTGCCCCACAGTTCAGAATCAAAATCATTGTTATCATTTAGAAAAAAAGTATGAAACCCAATGCCAACCCTTGAACTCCTCTGCACATTTTCCTCCAACTTGAAACATTAATAATTACTTCCTTTCTTGTCATGGAGCGAATTTTGATGCTTTGTCCATTTCAATCTATAAACTGTAAATATTTTCTCAATGTATTGTGTGGCACTGCATCTAACACCATTTGGAAATCCATGTACATGACATTAACAGTATTATTCTTAGCAAACGTAGTTATCTCTTCAAACAAATTCAGAAATTTAATTCAACGTGATTTTCCGAATTAATCCAGATTTTCTCCATGTGTTTACAAATTGTATCACAAATTGTTTCTAGGAATTTTCCACTGCTAAAATTAAACTTGAGCAGTCTAGAATTACTGGGCTTATCCTTGCAATCATTTTTGATCAAGGATATAATATTTCCAATTCTCCAGCCCTCTGGTACCACTCCAAATCCAAGAAAGACTGAAAGATTATGGCAAGTGCCTGTGCAATTTGTGTTCACTTCCTTCAGGATCCTTGCATCTCACCTGGTTTTGGTGCCTTGTGAACTCTTAATGACCAACAGCTTATCCAATGCTACTATGTCACTAATTTTGAACTTCTCTCATGATTGAGTTTCCTCCTCTGAAACAATGGCCTGCGTAAGACTTGCATCCTTCGTAAAACAAAGCAAAATGTTTACATGATACCTCAGATGTGCCACCTCCCTCAATTTTTGCATCCCTTTTTCCATCACTAATTGGCTGTCCTCCTCCTTTTAGCACCCATTTTATGATTTACCTGCTGGCAAAAGACTTTGTATTCCCATTTGTGTCATAATCTCACTTTGCTTCTCTTATTTGCTTTCACAGTTTCCTTCTGAACCTATTATGTTCAACTTGGTTCTCAATTGTATTTTCTACCTGACACCCGTCATAGCACTTTTTTTCCATCATTTTAATTTATATTTCCTTTTATTGTACAGGGAGCTCTTGTTCTATTTGTCTTACCTTTTCCCTTTTAAGGGAATGTATTTTGACAGTTTCTAATCATCCCTTCATTGAAGGTAGTACATTATACAGCTACAGTTTATCTAACTGACTTTTGGCTCCAATCTGTTCAGCCCAGCTCCATTCTTGCAGCACTAAATTATTCTTGTATGGACTTGTTCACTATTTTTTTCCATCATTACTCAAAATCTGATGGAACCATGATCTTTACCCCCGAAATGTATCTTCAATGACATTTGATCTATTTGGCCTATCTCATTCTCAAAACCTTGGTTAGATGAGACTAGATAGAAAATGCTCTTGAAAATTCACCTGAAATTAATCTGAGCCGGCTTGCCCCTTGCTTCCTTTAACGCTTCTACTATGCTCGTCGATACATGGGTTACGAAAGTCTCCATGATAATTGTTTTAAGATGCTTGCATATCTCTACAATTTCCTTGAGGTATTGTTCTGCCCTTGAACCTTCCCTGACAACCTCTTTCTCCAGTAGTGTAAGGCTTATCTTAGCTGAAAATGTGTTGCTGGAAAAGCGCAGCAGGTCAGGCAGCATCCAGGGAACAGGAGAATCGACATTTTGGGCATAAGCCCTTCTTCATGCTTATGCCCGAAACGTCGATTCTCCTGTTCCCTGGATGCTGCCTGACCTGCTGCGCTTTTCCAGCAACACATTTTCAGCTCTGATCTCCAGCATCTGCAGACCTCACTTTCTCCTCTAAGGCTTATCTTAACCAAGATAGCCAACCCTCCTTTTTCTTCTTTATTTCAGAATATTTAAGACCCATTCCTGTCCTCCTTTCTGCCATGTTGATTATCATCACATCATTCTTCAAACTGGTGATGTGTCTGTAACTCACTAGTCTTAGTTACTGTACTCCATGCATTCATGTTAACGTTTTAACCATGATTAAGAATATTTTAATCTCTCCTGTACTTGGGATACAACCTATTTAAAACAAAATCAATGTAAACAGTTGGACAGAGTGAAAGATTCTGCCTTTTACTTCAATATCAGTTTTCATTTCTTTATCAACCAATGGAATTATAAGTTGTATTGTTGCAATAGGTTGAACTTTGCAATTTTATGGGTAGACTGTTGCAGGTATATGCAACCTCTCTCAGTTGCCATGGCAAAGTACTAAGTTATGTTTGATGTCAAAGGTATTTTGTATGACAACGAATCAAGTAATTTTGTAAAATGTAATTTTCCAGTTATGATTGAGTATAAGCTATTTTTTCACTGCAGAAAACTTTACATTACAGAACAGATGCATACTTTTTCAAACAAGTCAGCAGCTCAAATATTAAGTCAGGCTGCACATCCAAATGACCAAAATAGAGGGAAGTGTACAAATAGCCCTCTCAGCACCACTCAGGTGATTGGTTTCTTTGTGCTGTCAGGGGCAGAAATCACTGACTCTTTAGTCAAGGATCCAGCATTAAACCTAAACGACACAGTCAGATGTTGGTACAGTTTTGTGTAAACAAAGCCATATGTAAAAAGAAAATTGAAGCTTCAGATTATGTTTCACCTATTGCCATCCATTCCTCACCCCAAAACTCCCCTTCTTAATTTAAATCTCATTACTGATATGGAAGATTCAGAGCCATTTACTTTTGAGAGTAAATGCTGCCACATAATTGCTGTGTTGGATGCCATATGATACTACTTTGAGATGATTCACTCTCATTTAAGGAATTCTTTTGAGAGAAGAAAGAGTTAGGACAGAAGTAAAAACTCAATGTTTTGTTTCCTGCAATGTAGATGCAGTTGTTAATGTTTGATTTTACATTGTGATGAGCTGAGAGAGAATTGAGCAGGAGAGTGTTTTTCTCTGTATAATCATTTTGTGTGTGAAACACCATGTTTTAAGGATACATTTGGCAAAATCACTAGACCCACTAGTAACTACAAAATTGTTACTTAACATGCTTGTTAATGTAGAACACTTTAAAATTGAACATAGTTTGTGAAGAAAAAGTTAGTTAAAAATCACACGTTGTAGTTCAACAGGTTTATTTGGAAGGGGATTCTGAATTAAAGGTGCTGGAAAAGCACAGCAGTACAGGCAGCATCCGAAGACCAGTAAAATCGACATTTCGGGCAAAAGCCCTTCATCAGGAATACAGGCAGAGTGCCTGAAGGGTGGAGAGATAAATGAGAGG
>NC_057721.1:31782496-31833858 GCF_004010195.1 Chiloscyllium plagiosum
ACCCCCACCCTCCTCTCATTTATCTCTCCACCCTTCAGGCACTCTGCCTGTATTCCTGATGAAGGGCTTTTGCCGGAAACATCGATCTTACTGCTCCTCGGATGCTGCCTGAACTGCTGTGCTTTTCCAGCACCTCTAATTCAGAAACTGGTTTCCAGCATCTGCAGTCATTGTTTTTACATAGGTTTATTTGGAAGCACTAGCTTTCGGAGCACTGCTCCTTCATCAGGTGATTGGCCACCTGATGAGGAAGCAGCAATTCAAAGGCAACTTTGTACACCCCAGTACAACACTGGTGTCTCCAAATCAAGAAAAACTTACACATTAGCATTTACTACGTCAAAACAAGGGTTGCTAGTAAAGGTATCTGAGGTTCTGTGGAGCGTGCCAGTCAAATTGGGACAAATGAAATGTGCCTTTATATATGTGAGAACTACAAATGTTGGAAAATAATTCACTTATTTTATCCTCAATGTCAAGAACTTGTAGCTTAGGGTAAGCATATTCAAAAAGCTAATTCAATCTTCCTCTGTGTACCAGTGCAGTGTTTTAAGCACTACCTCAGAAAATCATGCCAAGCAAACATCTCATTTATCCATCCCTCCAAAAATTTCGGAATAACATAGCCAATACATTGAGAGTTCAAGCAGGTCTACATTTTGAATTCATGTTTAAAAAAGGAGACTTCATTCACAGAGTGCTGGCCTGTTAACTAACCAGTTCATGTATTTTTGATTTATTCATGGGATGTCAGTATTGCTGACTAGGTCAGCATTTTTTACCCATTTCTAATTGCCTTTGGGAAGGTTGTGGTGTTGTGTGTTCTTGAACCACTGCAGCCCATTTGTTGGAGAGCACCCACAAAACTATTAGGATAGAAATTCCAAGATGTTGACCTAGCAACAGTGAAGGAAGACAAACATATTTCCAAATCTGAAAGATGTATGATTTACAGAGGAACCTGTAGGTGAGAATGTTCCCATGTAGCTGCTCCCCTTGACCTTTTTGAGGGCAATAGTTGAGAGTTTGGAATGTGCTGTCAAAGAAGCCCAATGATTGATTGTCCATTGCCTCTTGACAAATCTATTGCATTAGTTGTCAAGGGACAGTTGATCGTCTCTCTCTTTGGAGATGGTCATTGTGGGGCATTTGTGCAGGTCAATATTATATTTATCAAATCTTCCACGAAGGGGGAGATGTCATGACTTGAATTAATTGAATTTTAGATACATTCCAGAGAAATAATTCAGCATTGATTGCAATTTTATAGTTTCATTGGTATTTTAAAAAGTTGATATTTATCAATTTGGAAGTGATTCACTGTTACTAATTTTTATTGCACACTTCCTTTATTGCAAAGAATACTATTATAGTGCAACAAATAATTTTGATTCCACAAACATTGCTGAAGACAGGTTCACAATTGAGTTATGGGTGCATTCAAAAATAACAACATAAACCGTATTGCATAGTTAATGACCTTTTAGTTTCTCTGGACTTAAAATGTTGTTTCTCAAGTAAACTGTTCATTTTTTGCATTTTGTTTTTAGCATTTTTTAAAAATTCGCTCAGGAAATCTGGGTATCATGCATCACTGGTTGGCCAGCATTTATTGCTCACCCCTAGTTGCCATTGAGAAGGTGGCAATAAGTTATCTTCTTGAACTGCTGCAGTCCATGTGCTGTAGATAAATTCGCAATGCCATTAGGGAATGAAATTGAGGATTTTGACCCAGTGGCACTCAAGGAACAGCCATATATTTCCAAGTCAAGATCGTAAGTGGTTTGGAGGGGTCTTAGATATGGGGTGACTTCTTAAGTGATAGTGGTTTTGGTTTTGGAAGGTGACATCTAAGGATCTTTTCTGCAATACTGCAATTTGTAGATGATATTCAAGGACACTACTGAGCTTTGATGGAGGCAGTGGCTGTGGTTCTAATCAAATGGGTGCTATCAAGCTTCTTGAATGCACTCATCCAGGTATAGGGAGTATTCCATCAAACTTATGATTTGTGCCCAAGAGAGGCAGGGAGAGTCAGGAGATGTAACACACTGTAGTATTCCTAGTATCTGACCTGCTATTTTAGCCACTGTATTTATGTACTAGTGCAGTTCAATTTCTGAACAATAATGTCTCCCAGGATGTAAATAGTGGGGGATTTAGTAATGTAGTGTCATTGAATGGCAAGGATTAATAGTTCATCTATTATGAGAGATGGCCATTGCCTTGAATTTGTGGGGCATGTGTTACTTGCTGGTTGTCAGGCCAGAAACAGGCCCTTTGGCCCACCATGTCTACATTGACCAACAGACATTAAACTATACTAACACTATTTTACTATATTTGGATATTATCTAAATCTTATTGCATTTGAACATTTGACTGCTTCAGTACCCAAGGAGTCAGAAATAGTGCTGAGCATTGTGCAATTGTAGGCAAACATCCCAGATGTCCCATCTAAACGAATTGCCAGCCCAGAAGATAACTGGCAGCCTAGTAATGCCACTGAGAGTGGTGACAGTTGCTGGGACTACAATTAGTCCCAATGAAGAAAAGCAATAGAATCTGGTTAACCAATACTGTAGTTGGAGCAGTCATGCTTAGGCCAGTTAGATAAGTACTTGCAAAAGTGGAGGGAGTGTTGGCCATATGGAAACCAAAGTAGTGGGCTCAAGAAGCAGGAATAGCCTTGCCTGTCTGTGAAGCCCATCATTGGTAACAGGGAAGCTGAACATTGCCAGATTTATGTGCTAGCATACCATGACTGGCTGATGTGGGCTGCTACTTGGTTGTGCATTGCCCACTTAATGGTCTCAATTTACTTAAAAACAGGGCCTTCGAACACTGACCTCAACACTGCAAAATCCAGAGGCAGGGAAGTGATGGGCATGACAATAGGTCATCTGTCAGGCCACCTGACTTTTATTAGGAGAAAGTGAGGACTGCAGATGCTGGAGATCAGAGTCAAAAGTGTGGTGCTGGAAAGGCGCAGCAGGTCAGGCAGCTTCTGAGGAGAACGACAGTCGACGTTTCGAATATAAGCTCTTCATCAGGAATGAGGAGCTTATGCTTGAAACACCGATTCTCCTGCTCCTTGGATGCTGCCTGCCCTGCTGTGCTTTTCCAGCATCACACTTTTGCCACCTGACTTTTATTGTCTGTCAGACCCAATTTCCCTACCCATTGCAGGCCTTTCACCATAAAGGTCTACTCATAAAAATTAACTCATTGCTGGTGTGTTGCCCATTTTTTTGAATCTGCATCTTGATAAAGTTTTAAAAATAAGCTCAAAGGGATATGAGAGAAAGTTTTTTTTTCACCCAGAGGGGTGTAGAAACGTGAAACATGCTGTCAGAGAGGGTACTGGTACTCTCGCAATATTTAAGCAACTAGTGGGTTTTGAGAAGATTTGTAGCTCAGGTTGAGGTTCTGGATACAGATTTGCTCACTGAGCTGGAAGGTTTATTTTCTGTTCTTTTTCTCAGGGGGTGGTAAATCAGGTCCAAGTCAACGTGTTTGTTGATAGAGTTCCAGTTGGAATGCCATGCTTCCAGGAATTCTTGTGCATGTCTCTGTTTGGCTTGTCCTAGGATAGATGTGTTGTCCCAGTTGAGGTGGTGTCCTTCCTCATCTGTATGTAAGGATAAAGGATACAAATGAAAGAGTATCACGTAGTTTTTGGCTAGTTGATGTTCATGTATCCTGGTGGCTACTTTTCCGCCTGTTTGTCCAATGTAGTGTTTGTTCCAGTCCTTGCACGATATTTTGTAAATCAACAAACACATTGACTTGGATCCGATTTACCACCCCCTGAGAAAAAGAACAGGAAATGACATCACCAACCCAAAGAAGCCCAAACATATAAATAGAAAGCTGGAATCATCAGCAGTGGTTTGTCTGGAGGCTCACTAAAGATGTTACCTAGTATGATGATGAAACATCTGAAAGTGAACCTTCCAGCTGAGCGAGTAAACCTACATCCATTTAAACAACTGAATGAGCACTTAAAATGCCAAAGCATAGTGAGCTATGGATCTAGTATAGGTAAATAGCATCAGTATAATTTGATGCCTATTGGTTAATGTAGACATGGTGAATCAACAAGCCTGTTTTGCTGCAATATGACTCTGACTGGGATTGTAGATATTATTCGCAAAGTGAAAAATAAATCAGTAATGCAAATCTTTTCCAAAGCATTCAGTCAGGTTACGATGTCTGGTTTTGGATATATTGCTTTTGTGTGAAAATCAAAACCATGACAGGATGCAGAAAAGAGACATTGAGCTGCCAAATATGATACTCCAATTAAAGGTTGATTACAAAAACAGGGTCTCTTTTCACTCCTGTATTAATTTGATTGCCATCAGTTCCTAATCGACCTTTTACCTAAAATCAGTCATTACAATCCTGTGACCCTCGTACCTCCATTTCCCTGCTCACTCTTGTAGTAAGATGGTCTCTGCATTCAGGTAAGTGAACATTAAGCGGTTTCATTAATCACAGCTATATACATGGAATGTTAAAAGAGGATATCTTCTGGAACTCTGCAACTCACTAGTTTTAGTTACTATACTCCATTCATTTACATGCCTGATATAACCCAAATTTAGAATATTTTAATTTCTCCGGTACTCCGGAATACACTTATTAACATACTATTCTTTTCTTCTGGTGCTACCTGTCTCTCATAGTATTTAGTTCACTTTGGTATTACCCCCTCCATTGTTTTCTGGTTACCATAGCCATGCGAATTAGTCTGAAGCCTCTCAACATCACTAGCAAGATTTCCCAAAAGGAACCCTGACTTGACTCTGTTCAAGTACATAATCTAAATTTTCTAGGTATATCTTCCCCAGACCCTGCAAGAATGTTAAACTCCCACTCCTGCTTCTTTGCAGCCACACATTTGTCTCTGTTACCCTTGTATTTCTGTATTCACTAGAACATGTTTTAGGAACATCTTCAGGAACCCAGTTGGTGTATTGTTGCCAATACACAACAGTGTATTGTTGGCAATATAGGTGAACATCTCAAAGGAATGAGAGCTGACATTTGATTCACAAAGTCTAAGACAACGTCTATCATATCCATGTAACCTGCAATTAATAGCTACATGTAATAAAATGATGTCTTGATCTAACTGGAAAAGAGTCTTCCTTTTCGTAGGTAAGCCGTATAGTTTCCTATGCAGTAAGAGGATAGTGTCACCAACCTTCATAAGTGGCAGCTGAGAACAACATAGTCAGCTTCCAGGTCTATCCAACATTTTACTCCACTATTTAATCCATATTCTTCAACACAGATCTGTTTTTTATAGGGCTCTGTTAATTTTGCTTTGGAGGGCGAGTGTAATCACTGGTATCATTAGACAATATTAGAGTTCATGTGCAGATTGATAGACATACTAATTTGCACTCAAATGCTTGACCATGTTATGATGCTAATATAACTCTGTGTGATGTAGATAATATCATCATTAACAAATGAGGAGGGGATGAAGGGCTCTTCTGGTATCGTGATGATGTCCCTTCCACTGGACCAAATAGTCCCAGGTTCAATTCCCACCCACCCCAGACATGTCTCATTATGGAAATCAAAGACCTGCAAATGCTAGAGTTCTGAAACAAATAAAAACATAAATTGCTGGAGAAACTGTGGCATGGTTGCTCAGTGGTTAGTACTGCTGCCTCACAATGCCAGCGAAAGAGTTTTGATTTCGGCCTCGGGTGACTGTCTGTGTTGAATTTCCCATGTCTGCGTGGGTTTCCTCTGGGTTCTCCAGTTTCCTCCCACAGTCCAAAGATTTGTAGGTGAATTGGCTGCGCTAAATTACCCATCGTGTTCAGGGATGTGTAAGTTAGGTGCATTAGTCAGGGGTAGAATTATAGGGTAGGAAAATCGGTTTTGGTGGAATACTCTTCGGAGGGTCAGTGTGGACTTGTTGGGCCATAGGGCCTATTTCTACACTGTAGGGAATCTATGAGATTAGGTAGCATCTGTAAAAGAAAGCAGAGTTAACAGTTTCAGTCCAACAACCCCTCTGAAGAGCCAGAAGCAGTGATTAAGTACATTTTGTTATTTATGCTGATAAAGTTGTGGCTGGGTGGTGGTTGGGGATTCGGAGGAGTGAGCAGTTATGTGGAGTTGGACCCCAGAGAGAGAGAGAGAAAGAAAGGGCAGGCAGACAAAGGTTTTGTTGATAGTAAGCCAGGGAGTAAGAAAAACTACTTGGGTGATAATGCGGAACGTGATTAATTGAAAATAGACTCTGTGCTGTCCTTGGATTGTCGGAGGATGAAATAGACATAGCCAAAGAAGGAGGTGTTCATGTTTGAAAATATTAAACTTGTCGTTGAGTCCTGAGGGCTGTAAAGTACCTAAGCGGAAGATCCTCTAATTTGTGTTGAGTTTCACTGGAGTGCTGCAGCAGGCCTGAGGCACACATGTTGGTAAGGGAACACAGTGATGTGTTGAAGTGGCAGGTAACCAGAAACTTGGGGTCATTTTTTCAGAAAGAAGATAGGTGTTGCATAAAATGGTCACCCAGTCTGCATTTCATTTCCTCAATGTAAAGTGTTATCCCATATCATAACATGTCTGAATAGGTTGATGTTTTAAAAATCTACACATCTGAGGGGCTATGCTTGTAATTAAAATTAATTAACCATCGACTTATTGCCAAACTTCACCTACAGTTCATTAATTTATCAGAGCAGCTGTGTGGGAAATTTTGTCAAATTTCTTCAGACATTTGGTTATAACCAAAAATAATCATAACTTGACTCTATTTCTCCACTTCCTACATGCAACCATGAATTTAATTCAATTGTGAAGAAGAATAAAAGTTCAGTACCAATTTGTAAAGTAAAACAGGTTACAGCTTGCAATTAATTGACCACAAAAAATGTTAATTGATCATGTCTTGACTAATCACTTGTGACTACTCATTCAGGTTTAAGAAAATGAGGGTGTATTATTGAGAGTGGATGGTGAAAACCTGCACATGCTCAATTGCATAATGTAGTAGATAATATAATTATGTTGCTGTTGCAGGAGCATGCAATCAATTTTAATGAGGATTTTAAAGAGATTATTGGACATTTTGAATTCTAAGAATCAATCTTGTACTGCTCCTGAGAATGCCCTTGTCTCTGAATATTGAATTCTGTGGTGTTGTATTGAAGAACATTAGGAAGTGAGTCATCTCAAGATCTAAAATGTATCCTTATGTTCCATGAAGGAAACGACAAAATTAATCAAAGCTAATTAATTATTTGAATACAGCACACAATGCATAATAACAAAGGAACAGGAGTAAGCCATTTGTGGAAATGTTACGTGACAGAGCATTCACAGCTCTATATCTGCACCACCATGCTTAGGAATACAAACCAAACTGATGCAACCTGCAATAATAATTTAAACTTTGACATATACATTATATACTGAGCCCTGTGGAGGGATAGAAACAGACCCTTCAGCCCAGTTCATCCATGCTGACTAGATATCCAAAATTAATCTAGTCCATTTGCCAGCATTTTACCCATATCCCTCTAAACCCTTCCCATTTATATATCCATCCAGATGCCTTTTAAATGCTCTAATTATACTAGGCTCCACCATTTCCTCTAGCAACTCATTCCATGCACGCACCACCCTCTGTGAAAAAGTTGCCTCTTAAGTCCCTTTTAAATCTTTCCCCTCACTTTAAACCTGTGCCCTCCAGTTCTGGACTTCACCATCCCAGGGAAAAGACCTTGTCTATTCAACCTATCCATACTCTTCATGATTTTATAAGCCTCTACAAGGTCACTCCTCAGCCTTTGACTCTCCAGGGAAAGTAGCCCCCGCCTGTTTAGCGTCTGTCTATAGCTCAAACCTTCCAATCCTGGTAACATCCTTGTAAATCTTTTCTGAACCTTTTTCAAGTTTCACAACACCTTTCCTGCAGCAGGGAGACCAGATTTACACACACTGTTCCAAAGTGGCCTAATCAATTACCTGTACAGTTGCAACATGACCTCTCCAACTCCTATCCTCAATGCACTGACCACAAAAGGCAAGCATGCCTAATGCCTTCTTCACTGTCCTATTTACCACTGTCTACAAGAAAGTGTTCTAATTCTGGATGTGGACGTACCTGCAAGACTCTCACTTGGGAAATAAAGCAGGGTAAGTGCTGAGGTATCAGTGGAGGATCACTATTGGGCCAGCGGTCCTCAGCTTTAAAATAGTGATGGAAGAGTATAGAACAGATCCAAAAATTAAAAGTTCTAAATTGAAGGAAAACAAATTTTGATGTTATTAGGCAAGAATTTTCAAAAGTTGATTGGAGCCAGACTCTTGCAGGTAAAGGGATGGCTGGAAAATAGGAAGCCTTCAAAAATGAGATAATGAGAGTCCAGAGATAGTATGTTTCTGTCACGGTAAAAGGCAAAGCTGGAAGGTGTAGGGAATGTTGGATGATTAAGAAAAAGAAGGAAGCATGTGTCAAGTAGAGACAACCGAGATCTGGCGAACCCTTAAAATAAAATATATCTAAGAGGGAAATCAGGAGGACAAAAAGGGAACATAGTTTTGGAAAATCTGGTTAAGGAGAATCCAAATATATTAAGGACAAAAGGGTAACTAGGGAGAAAATAGGGCCCCTCAAAGATCAGGTGTTCTGTGCTGTTTCTCTTGCAGGGGGGAGTCGTCACAGTGGTACCAAAATCTCTCCTTCACCCAAGTAATTGTTAAACATCTTTTGGGTTCTCAATGGGTTTTTTTCCCCAAATGAGACAAAAGAATCATGAGTGGGTGTGTCAGGGCTCATACAGACCCAGGAAGGCTTTTCAGTTTTGCTTTCAGTTAGTTCTTTTTTTCTGCTAGCTGGCTGCTGGAGCGAACAGCTAGTCATCTCTCTCTGCTGCTGGAGTGAAAAGACAGCAAGTGAGAATAAACCAGTTTTGTTGAATTGTGTTTTTGCCAAGGACAAGCTTATGGGGTGCTGCCTAAATTGGAACAGTTGATGGTTAGTGGTTAAACGACATATTATCTTGTTAGATATTTCAATAGGGTAAAGTTATGTTAATTTATTTTATTTTTATAACACAGTTAAAATACAAAAATGTGTTTTGTTTAAAGCCGAGTGGTGGACCAATCGAATCACATCTTGAACACAGCCCCTTACACTCGCCTTTAAAGAAATATAAAAGTTAGGTCTCAGCCATTGTCTTTGAATACTTTGGAGTGGAGTGAGGTGGGGGAGGGGTGCCTGGTCTGGTCCATAACAGTAACTGCAGATGGTGGTTTTAAAAATGGCTGAGATTTATTTTCTTCTGGTAGCATGCTGGTGTTTCTGTTAATGTGTTTCAATACAATTTGAGCTCTGGTTTAGTATGTCTGTTAACTACTAGTAATGGGATGATGTTCTGGATGTAGGTTTGCTCACTGAACTAGAAGGTTTGTTTTCAGATGTTTTGTCACCATAATAGGTAACATCTTTATGAAGCCATTGCTTCATCTGGAGGCTCACTGAAGATGTTACCTGGTATGGCAACAAAACGTCTGAAAATGAACCTTCCAGCTCAGCGAGCAAACCTACATCCAGAACCTCAACCTGAGCTACAAATCTTCACAAAACTCACTAATGAAACAAAATGGATAAAATACTGCACATGAATATGCTTGCCATGTATTGAGTGTTATGGACCAGGCCAGACCCCCTCAAAACATTTCAAGAAAGTAGTCCACACCCTAAATTTGCTCGTTGTTTCAAGCACGTGTAGAGTGGGTATTCCAGGAGTGATGCAACTGGCCCAACCACTTAGTTTGAACAAAACAGAATTTATTTGCAAGATTACCGAATGAAACACAAACAAAAGAGAACAGAATATAAAATAACTTAACCATTTAAAAACCCAATCGACTCTATTGCAACTTAATGATGCTGTTCCAACTACTTACAACAATCCCCACAAACATCTCTTGGCAAAAAAGGTCAAATTAAATACAGAATCTTACAGGAGAGATGTCAGAGAGAGAGAGAGAGGATCAGCATTGATCTACTTCTTTGTGTCCATCAGCTTCAAAACTGACTGCTTGCTAAAACCAAACCAAACCAAAATCAGGGAAAAGCTGAGCTGGGAGAAATGGCCACGCCCCTTTCATTGTGCAAGTTTTGTTTTTAAACTTTAAAGCTTCTTCAAATAGATCAACCCCAGACATTTCAGAACCTGTGTCTTTATGACCTCCTGGGGAAAAAAAACAAAGACAACATTACCTTGTTAAAGGAACAGCAGCATCTCACAGAGGAAATAAATTCCATAATGCTTGTGTGGGACCAGTTTGGAATAATTCAGCAGTAGTTGGTCTGGTAACTGAGTTGTTCTTCAGTGTTCAAAATAGTATTTCAAAAATATATCATCCAACAGTATTATTCTCTCTCACACTCAGGTGCTACTGTGCTTCTCTGAATAATTAATTCTACTTTTTGGAAATTATCTGAACATTATTGCAATGGTGTGAGTAAAACACAAAGTTTTCTGTTTCTCCGTCTATTTAAGTATGTTATGAAAATTCATTCCAGCAGGGAAGCTGTGAGGAAGTGTTTTAATCCATTAATACGTGACTCTATTACTGGCTTCACCCAAAGTTGTTTTGTCTATCAGCATTTAATCTGCAAGAGTAATCAACCAGCTAATAATGGAATTTGAAAATACAGATGCTCTACATAATGAAGCATATGCAGACCAAAATGAAGCAAGAACTAACTTCAGGATATTTTAAGAAACCTAAAACTGTCTGCATTTCAGTATCTCTCTCAATTTTATGCAGTTACTGCTGTTTTCATTTTGGGATTTTAAGATAATTATAGAGTTCACCAGGATATACTCTGAAGAATAAATGATTAATGTTTGGAGTGGAGTCTTGTAAGAGCAAATGCAAAATGAATGGAAAAGGATTTCTGAGGATACAGGTAGTTCTTCTTACACGCAATGGTTGCACTCTTGTGTAACCCCTCATTAAAGAAAAATTGCACTTTCAAAAGAGTGGTTAAAGTGTTGGCAATGTAATCACATTACAGCCACCACATGTTTAAAAGTTCATGCTTTTGAAGCACTGTCCCAAGTCATCAATTGTGTTGTAGTGAATTTGCATTAACGAAACACACATTGTAGCAGAATGACCTGTATTTTTTCATCTGGGTTTGATGGGAAGTTTTGGCTATTATCTTGGAAAGGAAGCTGTGAAACATCGAGCAGGAAATTGAAAAACATGCACCAGTGTGCCACGGCTTTGGACGTTTAACCAGAATGAACATAAACTGTGGCCTAATAACTGATATTGCTCACACATCAAATGATGAATGAAGATCAGAGTTTAAAGTAGAATAATATGAACTGTGTGGATGGAAATGATAGAACAGGAATTCTAGCAAGAAGTGAACCCAGTATGAAAACTGACAAGGGGTGATAGGTAAGGGGTTAACACTTGGTAAATGAGGCATCTGCTCCGTATTCTCTTCTGCTATTCTTTTGATGAAATACTATTTTTGTTAGTGTTGATTTATCGTAACAGTTGAAAATATGACATTGTGGCTAAGGTTCATTCTAGTCAAGCTTCAAGGATGGTTTCTCTCTGCCCAGTGGACTTTCTTGCACTATTGTTCTAATTGTACCTCAAACTATTAGTCCACTCCTGTGGTGGCCCCATGTCTGATTCTAGACATATTCTACCACTCCCCATTGCCAGAACCAGTCATCACTGCCAGGATATCCTGAGGTATATGAGCATCCATGCGACTGAGCTCTAGAAGAGCCAGCAAGCAGTCTGAGATGTTGCCTGGTCTAATCCATGAGCAGGTTCCTGATCAAGCATGCAATTTGTTTGTTGGTTGCTGTAATTGTCTGGGAAAACATTTTTGAAGGCCAGACTATACATAAATGTTACCAAAATATTGGTTTTTTTTGTTCTGGACTCCCTGAAAAGGAATATGAAGTTACACTGTGAACAAGTCTGGTAAACATCCTATGTGATCCCTCTAGCAACAATGTCTTTGCTGAAGTACGAAGATGAGAACAGCACACAATACTTCCAGTGCATCTAACCTAGCTCTTATACAGTGAAGCAAGTCTTCACTACCCCCATACTCATATCCTGTTGTGATAAAGGCTAACAACTTGTTATCTTCCTGCAATTATATGCGAGCCTTTGGTGGCTTATTGCCAAGGACACATTGATAATAGGGACCATTACTGGGTGAAAATGGATTGGTTGTGCTGAAAACAATTCATATTGTGAAGGACCAGGGATGTGGTGATGGTAATGGAAGATGATGTTCAGGTTCTAAAATTATTAAACTTGATATTGAGTCCTAAAGGCTGCTGGGACTCTTAGTAGAAAATGAGATGCTGTTTTTATTTCATTCTCTCTCAAGCGCTCTCTGGGTTCCATTTCCACCTATCCGCACACTCCTTTCTCTTGATCACCATTCCTCCATCACCACCACCACCACCGTCCCTGCCCCCCTGTGTTCAGCTATATATATGGGTATTTCCTAGCTACTGCCAGTTCTGAAGAAAGGACACTGGACCCAAGATGTCAACTCTGCTTTCACTCCAGAGATGCTGTTGGACCTGCTAAGATTCTTCAGCAATTTCTAATTTTGTTTCAAATGTCCAGCAGCCACAGTTCCTTGATTTCTTTTAGTGTCAATTTATCATGTGTTTTATCATAGATTCTAGCATTTTCCTTACTATGGACGTATTATTGATGTGTCTGTAGTTTCCAGTGTTTTTTTTTATTTTGATCCTTTCTTAAATAGTGGCTTAATATTTGCTACCTTCCAATCTGCAGGAAACATCCTAGAATGTATGGAATTTTGGAAAATGATTGCCAATGCATGCACTCTCTTAGCCATCCTTCTGAATTCTCTGGGGTGTAGGCATTCAGGTCCTGTGGACTTGTCAACTTTCAGCCCCATTAATTTCTCTCGTCACACCTTTAGTACTAATTTCCCATAACTCCTTATTTTTACTCACCACTTGGATGTCGAATTCTTGGAGATTTCTTATCTTCCTCAGTGAAAACAGGCACAAAGCAATCATTTAACTTCACTCCCATTTCTGTACTCCTTATTGTAAATTTTTCTGACTCTTCATTTAATGGACACAATATTTGTCTTAGTCAAATGTTTTCTTTTCAAATGTCTACAGAAGCTGAATTAGTGCTTTTTTAACTTGATAGCAATCCTATACTGTTCTCCCTTTACTTTTCAGTTTCTTGATCATTCATTGCTATATTCTTCAAAAATAAAATTCAATTTCTCAGATTTATTGCAATTTCTGACCACTCTAAGCCTTTTCTTTTAATCTCAAACAATCCTTAATTTCCTTAGTCAGCTACACTAGTTTGACATTTTTGGCTTTTGCACTTTGAAGGAATATGTAATTGCTGTCAACAATGGAATAGTTCTTCAAAGTATTTCCATTGCCTCTGTATAATCATATTTTAGTGTCACTTTCTAATCCAGTTTAGCCAATTTTTGCCTCATATTTTCATCATTTCAACTATTGAAATTTAATACTCTTTCTTCAGAATCAGAATCTTCACTTTTGAACATAACTTGGAATTTTTAACAAGTTGTAGTCACTCATTCCTAAAGGCTCTTAGAGTGCAAGATTATGAATTTTCCTTTATTATTATGTAAGATCCAAATTAGTCTGTCCAACAGTCAGCCCTTCAAAATGCTGTTCAAGAAAGGCAACTTCTAAGACTGTCCAGAAGCTTATCCACTTCAGTGCTCAGTCAGTTTAGCATACGCAAATTAAGGCCACTTATCCTAACTTTGCATTTTGCTACAAGCTTCTCGCAGTTCTACATTGCTGTGATTATTTGGTGGCTGATAAATAACTCCAAATAATGACTTGCTAGTTCTTAGCTCCATGCAAACAGATTACACATTGTTCTTCTAAGCAGAGATGACCTTACTTATTCTATTCCCATCTTGTATTACCTGCACAACTCAACCTCCTCTTTCTTGTATTTCCTTCTGAAGCAAGAAATACCCTTGAATATTTGGTTGTAATTCCTGGACACCATTTAACTATGTTTCTTGTATGATAGTTACAACCATGTATCTTGATTTGTGCATTTAGATTTTGTTGAGAATGTTATGTGGAGGCAGATAAATTGCACTGAACATTGTCTTTGTCTTTTTGACACTATTCCACGTTTGAGGCATACTTGATGCTTGACCTTGTTTCTTGTGTCTTCCAGTCTCTGTCACAGCTTTTCTATTTCCTCTTCCATTTTGTGTTGACTCTCAGGTTCCCAACCCATTGACAAGTTGGATTAACCAACTCCAACAGTGGTAGCAAATCTCTCTGTGCGGATATCAGTGCAACTCCTGATAAGATGCAACCGATGCAGCTTTCCAAGTCTAACCTGGCCGAGGACTGGTCCCAACATCTTAACTCTTACACAAGTTTGCCAGTCACACATTCTAATCTCAATAATCGTACTTGTATGCTCACTGACATATGGCACTGAGAGGTAATCCTGAAATTATTATCCTGCTTTTTAATTTTCTTCCTATTACAATGAATCCTGCTCACAGCACCTCATCGCTCTTTCTCTTATGCCGTTGGCACCAATGTAGACCATGACATCTGACTGGTCCCACTTTAGAACAGATGAATCCAAAACATTAACACTCATTTCTCTCCACAGATGCTGCCTGACCTGACTTTTTCCAGCATTTACTATTTTTGTTTTTGTTTTTCTTGCTTCTGATTTCCAGCATCTGCAGTTCTTTCTTAAACTAAATTCTGCCCGGTATACAGCTGAGACACCCTTGATTGCTTGGTCTGATCTCTGGCGACATTCTTATGAGAAACTGTTGCCTTCACTGGTTTCCAAATGGACAATGTACTCTGGACAGAATCCTGAAACTGGAAGGTCAAGGCTGTGCAGCTGGTAATGCTTGTAATGCAGATGTGTCTGTCTGAGATGCATGGTATGTCCTTGGGTGCTTTGCATATACTGCAGGATGTACACATGACTTGTCCCCTCTGACTTGCCATTCATAAATCTAAAACTATTTGTCACACTTTGAATAATTATAACAAAGATTTACCATTAAATTAACTTGATTTAATTTGTGTTGACCTTATTTTCCTTTAGTTTTACTTTATTATTTTGTTTCTCTTTAACTTGAATTAAGTTTACCTCCTGTTCTCCTTTGTAGGTGAATGCCAGTGAATATCATGTGCTGGTGCTGGATTGCGGTGGACAAGGTCAGCAGTCTCATGACGCCAGGCTATCGTCCAACAGGTTTATTCGAAATCACAAGCTTTTGGAGCATTGTCGATTCGTCAGGTGAAGTCATCTGGTGAAAGAGCAGAACTTCTAAAGCTTGTAAATTCAAACAAATCTGTTGGACTATAACCTGATGTTGGGTGACTTCTGATAGTGAATATAATGATTACACTTTGTACTGTGATTGCAATCAATTCTTTATTTGTCACTGTCAGTCTAACAGTATGGCAGAAAATTATATCAGGTTGTAAACAATGCTGCCTCAGACTCTCAACTGAGACTGTTGGAGGATTGCTGGCCAGGCTCAGTGACTCAACTGGGTCTGTCGTTCCTGTCCGAATTCTGAGCTCAGGGTCTTGCATCTGTGATGGTTGTTACCAGATTATGCTGCTGATGTCTTCAAAACAATTAGAGTCATAGAGATGTACAGCATGGAAACAGACTCTTTGGTCCAACTTATTCAAGTCGACCAGATATCCTAAATTCATCTCGTCCCATTTGCCAGCATTTCGCCCATACCCTTCTAAACCCTTCCCATTTATGTACCCATCCATATGCCTTTTAAATGCTGTAATTTTAGCAGCCTCCTCCACTTCCTCTGGCAACTCATTCCATACATACACCACCGTCTGCCTGAAAACGTTGCTTCTTATGTCCCTTTTAAATTTTGCCCCTCTCACCATAAACCTATGCCCTCTTGTTTTGGACTCCTCCACCCCAGGGAAAAGACCTTGTCTATTTACCCTATCCAGCACCCCTCATGATTTTATAAACCTCTATAAGGTCGCCCCTCAGCCTCCGACCCTCCACAGCCTATTCAGCCTCTCCCTATCGTTAAACTCCTCCAACCCTGGCAACTTGTAAATCTTTTCAAGTTTCATAACATCTTTCCTACAGCAGGGAGACCAGAATTGCACACAATATTCCAAAAGTGGCCTAACTGATGCCCCGTACTGCTGCAGCATGACTTCCCAACTCTTATACTCAACACACTGACCAATAAAGGTCAGCACACCAAACACTTTCTTCACTATCCTGTCTACCTGTGATTCTACTTTCAAAAAATTGTGAACCTGCATGCCAAAGTCTCTTTGGCAGGACCTTGTGTCTGAAGTGCAAGTGTGTAAGGTCTGCCCTGATTTGCCTTTCCACCCAGACCCATTCCCCTACATTTACCCCTTCACCTAACACTATGGGCGATTTAGCACGGCCAATTCACCTAACCTGCACATTTTTGACTGTGGGAGGAAACCGGAGCACCCGGAGGAAACCCACGCAGACACAGGGAGAATGTGCAAACTCCACACAGATAGTTGCATGAGGCGG
The DNA here is from genome assembly GCF_004010195.1 of Chiloscyllium plagiosum. Taxonomy (NCBI): domain Eukaryota; kingdom Metazoa; phylum Chordata; class Chondrichthyes; order Orectolobiformes; family Hemiscylliidae; genus Chiloscyllium; species Chiloscyllium plagiosum. The sequence continues at coordinate 31,799,126 of NC_057721.1, forward strand.
GAATTGAACGTGCTAACCACTGTGCCACCATGCCACCATAGTAAAGCCAAATCCTGGGACAGCATGCACCTGACAAGGAACATTTCTGAAATTTGTTCACTAGAGCAAGAGTGCATCTTCCTGCTTCACATTTGTGCAATGCGGGCTGCTGCCACCTCAGGTCAGACTCCCCACTCTCAATCTCCTCCCTGTTCAATGATGTTTTGTCCCATCTTATGCCAACATCTCTGAAACTGCAATAATATTGCAAGGTAGTGTCATTACAATGGTTAATGCATTTACAAGAGAACACTTTTTCATTGTAATTTGTTTGTGTGCATTGCAAAGCATTCAGCCATCATGATTTGGACGCAATTTTGTGGGGAAACTCTTCATGCAAAGGAGACATTCTATTCGATTGCACCCATTTGTATAAACCAGCTCTGCTGTAAACAGAGAACATATAATGAACCGATACAATGTATTGATTAGGAGGCTGTGACAGTCATATGATGGTTGTTTAACATGACTGGAAACCAAACAGAGTCCCAAAACAAAGATGAAAATTCTTAATCTTTTCCTGTTCTTCTGACGTAGCCAGTTGAAGATTCCCAAAGTCACCACAGACTCAGTTGGTTATTAATTTCTCAAGATTTTAGCTGATTTTAAATATGTATTGATTAAATTCTTAATGTTGTGACTCTTTTCCCACCTCCTAAGTAATACTCATCCTCCCTTTTTGTCCCCGCTTTTCAAATAATGCCAAACCTATTCCATTCCTCCCTTCAATAGTCATCATTAGTTTTTTATCCCTTCCCCAGTCTGTGCTGACACATTTCACCTCTCTCTCAAAGCATTGTATGTGGAGGGGCAAAATGCCTGAAGGGCAGGTATTATTCTCCTTAATTAATGCAGGCTTTCTTTGCCTCTCACTTTGTGTGTTCATTTCTCCCAAAGTAATGCTGACAGCCTTTATGATCTTTCGTAATTAATGCTGACAGTTGTTCTCTCCATCCCTCAGGGGTAGTACTGCTTTTCCTTAAATGTGTAGTGCTGTCCCCTTTTGTCAATGTCAGCAATCTTCCTGTTACCTATCCCCAGCTGATGTGAGTTCTGTCTTTCTTGCCTTCAGAAGTACTAGCTTTTACTCATCTCCCTGATTTGACTTGAGTTCTGCTGTTATTTGATAACTTTGTATTGTTCTGCGTTTTTCTGTACTTGCAAAATTCCTGACTACATTATGCTAAGTAAGGAGTGGAGAGAATTTGGCTTATAAAAGTGAGCAGAGATCAGTCCCCTAATATGCAGATTGTACATGGATAATTTATGGATATTGTGTTCCATGATTACACGTTTACTCAATAGAGTGCAATACCCATGGGATGTTCGATAAATCTTATTAAATGGATTGTAGAAATTTAAGTGATGACTTTTGAGTTCACAGTGTACCCATAAGTCGGCAGATGCATAATGGTGCATGTGTACACATGCAAAACATCTTTTCCTGTTCTTCCGACGTAGCCAGTTGAAGATTCCCAAAGTCACCACAGACTCAGTTGGTTATTAATTTCTCAAGATTTTAGCTGATTTTAAATATGCATTGATTAAACATTTGTCCACTGACTGCCAATACTATTTTGTATGTCAAACTATGTCAATGCTAGTAATAAAAAGAAATGAACTCACATTGCTTATCCTGCTTGTTCTCATCTATTTGGTGTGTGCAATACAGGCATTCTGCCATAATGCGTCAGTGTGAATTGGCTATCACATGTTTCGTCAGTGTGAATTGGCTATCACATGATTGATGAATTGTGGACGTTGTTTGTATAATGTGAACTTTCTGCTGAATGGGTATAGCAATTTTCTGTTAGCGATCTTCTACAGTGCAATTTTCTGTAGTTTTCTATCGCATGATTTTCTGTAGCACAAGGTTTCAGAGGAACACAACTGTTACATTATATCAGTTATGCCTGTACAGTCAATTTCTAAAGTCTGAGGTTGTTTGCAGGATCTTGTATTGGTGAGATAGATGGGGAAGAATATTTGTTATGCAAATGAGTTGGAGGCTGACTACTATTGACGGCAGGTGAGTCTTGATTGACAACTGAAGAATCCTCCAGAGAAAGCTCAAATGTACCTCAAAGGCAGCCCAAAACGTATTTCCGCAGGGCAGAGTATCTTTGACATTCTTTTATGACATGACATATATTGTCAATTCTATGCCTGATTTTTTTTTTTATTTGTTCCATTATCTCTTCTGTAAAGTGCTTTCTCAATTGAATGCAATACCCATGGGCGTTGGATAAATCCTATTAAATGGTTGCAGAGATTTAAGTGATGACCTTTGAGTTCTCAGTGTACCCAGCAGATGCATAACGCAGCATTAGCTGTGTGAACAGAAGAGCACAGTGCCATGTATTGTTTGTCAAAGAGAGACCAGACACTGCACAAATGCAATGCAGTGGAATTTGAACAATAAATCTCTGGTTATTAATAAATGTCAGAGAGATTTTTGGTTAGATGGCAGAGAATTCAAATGTAGGATTTATAATGAATCTTTAGCTTTTAAAGAATATCAAACTAATGAAAAACACAAATCTTACAATGACCTACAGATGTGAGAATTATTTTCAGAAATAACTGGTACTGTATTTGATTGTAAATGAATGTATAATAAGACTGATTTGTGCGAAGGATTATGAATTCTAAATATCTCCAATTTAGATCAGCATGCACATAAACAGTTTCACAATTGCAGTATCTCATCGAGTAGCCCTGCAAAAAAAAATCTATCAACTTAAACTCTTTATTTGCAATTCAGGGATAGTGTTCACCAAATTAAATCTCAAACAAGAATGCCTATTTGCTATCTTGAAAATGGAAAGGATTTCAATGAAAGGCATCATGAGTCAAGGCAATGTAACCATAATTGATGCAACTTAGAATGAGTCTTTTTTGACCAAAGCACCTGTACTGCTTTTTTTTAGTCAGCTAACCAATTAATCTGACTCCTGTTCACTCTCTACTCAAACCCTTTCAAGCTTCCCCATGAACAATTTATACAATTTCATTTTGAAAATTTTTATTGAATCTGCATGCATTCCTTCTCAGAAAATACATTGCAAATCATCATAGTACATTGTGTGTAGTTTTGGTTCCTGATGTCACTTTTGCTTTTTATGTCAATGATGTTCAATCTGTATCTTCGAGCTACTGAACCCTCAACCACCATGATGACACTATCTTGTAATATTACTCATTTATTATTCAATCAAAACTTGTGATTTTTAACTCCTCTCTCAAATCACCTCCAGCTTGAAGCAGTCATCCCAACTTTGCTTTCCCTGTATAACTGAAGCCTTGAATCCCTAGTATCATTGTAATAATCTTCTCCTTTGTTCCTGCTGCTTCTTCAAAGTTGGGGCGTTTCTTTAATATTGCTTCTTCTCATTGCCTCTACGAAAATGAACTATTTTGGATTTTTTATGTCAAGCATATGTTCTGATAAAGTTTGTTACTACATTCTGATGTTGTGCAAGCTGCAAACATTTAACTTAAGCTCTGCACAGTCAAAGACAGGTTGTTAGCATGTTGCTAACATGATTCAGAAACATAATTCACTGAACTCTGGAGAACATCATGAAACTTATTTCTTTTGAGTCTAAGAAACAACTATTCGCTATTATTTTCCTCACTGTTCCTTAGCAATTGATCCATGAATACCAGAGACTTTGTGAGAAATGGCTCTCACTCTTCAATAATTTCAGTCTGAGTCAAATTCCGAAGCAGGTATTTATTAAAACATTCTTATAAGAATGGGTGTCTGACAAGTAGGCACACCAATCAACGGGTTACATCGCAAGTTATACAGTTCAGTTGAGTCTCTCGGTACTCCTCTTTTACCTTCTTGGCTTAGCATGCAAAGCGTCAAACCTATCATAAGCTACTCACTTCACTCCTCTGTTTATTTCTCCCACTACTCTAAGCCTGTCGCCCCTTACTCTTGTTTGTTTCTTGCCTTATTTGGCCTTATACGTGACAAAGTGCAGGTGTTAGCTTGGCTGTTTTACCACATAGCTTGACCGTTTCACCACATCTCTCTGTGGTCTATTGTTAGCGTGCATCCCCCTTCACTGTGCAGTGATCAACACTTCTAGATCAACACTTATTCCCCACACTGAGCCTTATGACCTGTTTGTGGTTGTGTCCGTGCTTGCTAAAGCAACATTTCATTCCCTATACCCCACACTGAGCCTTATGGCCTCTGATTGTGGTTTCTGCAGCACTGAACCTTATATTTTTCACAAAACTTTTTTTTATCACAAGCTTCTTGCAGATGGAACACTTAGATTTTTCACAATATACCCCACACTGAGCCTTATGGCCTCTGATTGTGGTTTCTGCAGCACTGAACCTTATATTTTTCACAAAACTTTTTTTTTTATCACAAGCTTCTTGCAGATGGAACACTTAGATTTTTCACAAGCATATTTTCCACAGGTCCCCCTTTTCTTTTAGGCTAATAATTGTTGCCTTCTGCACAAGCTGCTTCCAAGTTTGTCAGCAGCATCCCTGAGGCCTCATCTATCTTGGCAATATCTTCAAAATCAGTCATCCCCTCATGGTTCAACGGGTAAAGTTCCTGTCGCTGACTACCGGCTAGAGGCATTTGTTTAGTCAGGGCCATTTCAATCAATGCAACATCCTATAGCTACCAGTAATCCAGCAACCACTATCAAGGAGGTGAGTATGGAGACCACTATACCTTTCCATTTCCCAAACCAGGATTCCAGCCACCCAGTGAAAGAAGTGTCTACCCCTGAATTCTCAGCCAACTCCTCTGTCAAGGTAGTCAACCCGTGTAGGGCTCGAGTGATTGAACCATCGGGCGCTGTGTTATTTGGAATAAAGGTACAACAACTCCCCCCTAACATCACGCACAAGCCTCCTTTTTCAGCTAGGATCATGTCTAAGGCCAATCTGTTCTCCCAAGCCATTCTGCTGGTTGCATTGAGCAGCTCTACTATACCCTTGACTGCATCCCTAGTGTAGTTAATGAACCTTTGTTGATTATAGAAAATATAGTTATCCAATCCATATTCTTGTTGACCGTTACCCACCGGAAGAGAGCTGACTCAAAGCCTGCTGCAATCTGGTTGCGAGCCTTGTACTCATCTGGCACCCCTCTAGGACCTCCTATAGAGTCCAGATATATATGATCATCAAAAAAATATCCAATAATGATCTTTTACTCCAACTCATTTTTGTGACAACCTTTTCCTTTTCAAATGCCAAGGTAAATGGGATTGCCAATTGCACATGTGCCTCCCCAGTCCGGAGTTAGGGTGGGTCTCAGCATTCTCCCTCCACAGGTACCACCACGGATCCACTCGGGGAACCTGCGGCGCTGAGTAGTTCCCTCCCTTGTATATTCCAGTCACATTTTCAATATCAATACATGATTTCAGCTCACCCAGATCTCTGAACTGATTTAGACCTTGTCTACTAACACATGACGTGTGATTGCCGACCATGGCCAAAAATGTGCGTGTGGGGGGTTTAAATCTTTCTTCTCCAAGGGAGGGGACATTAGATAAGATTAGATTACATTACATTACAGTGTGGAAACAGGCCCTTCGGCCCAACAAGTCCACACCAACCTGCCGAAGCGAACCCACCCATACCCCTACATTTACCCCTTACCTAACACTATGGGCAATTTAGCATGGCCAATTCACCTGACCCTGCACATCTTTGGACTGTGGGAGGAAACCGGAGCACCCGGAGGAAACCCACGCAGACACGGGGAGAACTCCACACATGCAAACTCCACACAGTCAGTCTCCTGAGGCGGGAATTGAACCCGGGTCTCTGGCGCTGCGAGGCAACAGTGCTAACCACTGTGCCACCATGCCGTCCACGGTGGGAGAGGGAAGTACAATTCCCATTATTCCACGCAGTCTTATCCTGATAGAGGGCAATCATACATTCCACGCCCTCCCCGTCTTGCTGCCACCTGAGCGGAAAGGGAACTACTTGGGCCACTGGCCTTCCAGAGGCACATGCATAGCAATTGCTTTTGTTCAGACTTTTCACAGTGTACTTTACCCATTCAAGCCAGGCATTTGCAACCCCGTAACCAATTTCTATTTAGATGGTCTGTTTTAAGTCCTTTATCTCTATAATTTGTGCCACCTTAGGGTTGTTGGGAGGGGCGAAAGGATATACGTGTGGCATCTGAGTGCTCTTTTCACTCAATTTGACTGGCCACTTTCCTCTGCCCACCTGTATGCGGAAACAACAGCCCGAGAAAACCTTCCTGTTTATCATCATCTCTATCCCAAATGTTTCATTTAATTGGACCTGATAGGAGTCCCCTGCCAGATCCGCCTTGTGCCATGTGGTTTTCTTTATTGTTAAATATATTGGGTTACATTTTGTATGGGGACACTTGAGCTGGCCAGAAGGAGTGCCGATGTGTTGTGATGAGTTGGTTAATCCAAGTACCATCCCCAAGGCCATCCCCATAGGACTTAATGTGTCTCTCTGAGTTGTTGTACTGTCTCTGATTTTCTACATCTCCACAATCAACTAGGCTGCAGGCATCAGTATCTATTACTTGCGGATTAGCACTGTCAGGGACTGCTATCACCAAGTAAGAGGACCACATCAAGGTTGGACGAAATCCCAAGACTAGAAGAGCTAAGATCATATACCTAAGTATCCACCTCATTCCAAACAATAGTGCTGAAGCACCGAGAGACTTAATATACAATTTTACAGAAATAATCTCGCGCTTGCGTCACCACTGTATAATCAGTTACTCAAAGTTTCTTTAGCCTGAGTTTCAATGGTTCTTTTGTTAATTCAGCTGTCCAGACTTCTTTCTCAGCCAGAGACTCCACTGGTCCCTTAATTCTAGTGTAGTGAGTCCAACCTCTCTCTGCCGTCCTTATCACTGTTTCGGTAGTCAAAAGAGCCTGGTATGACCCTTCCCAATCTGTAATTTAGTCTCTGTCCATGACTTCACAAGGACCCAATCTCCGGGCCAGATTGGATGAACGGCAAAACCGAGAGGTGGAGTCTGTGCGGGTAAACCCTGTCTCCTGAGAAAAGACAAAGAGGAGGACAGGCCCAGTATATACTTTTTAAAGAACAAGTCCTTAGTCTTGTGGATCAGCAGTCTCCCTGTCGTCCCCAAGTATGGCAGCCAAAACAATATTTCATAAGGGAACAGACCCAAATCTTTCCTTGGAGCCGTTCGCACTCATAGGAGTGCTATCAGCAAACATCGGGTCCAGGGGAGTCTAATCTCTAATTTGGACAACTGTCTTCTTAGAGTTTAGTTCATCTTCTCGACCCTCCCTGAAGATGAAGGGTGCCAAGGGGTGCGAAAATCCCAGGAGATTTCCAAGCTTTGCATTATTCCCTGGAGCACATTAGAGGTGAAGTGACTTCCCTAGTCTGAGTCTATATGCTCCACTATCCCATACCGGGGAACTATCTGCTCAAGAATGATCTTAGATACCCCCTGGCAACAGCAACAGCAGTAGGGTATGTTTCCACCCAATCAGATAAATGGTCTACTATAACCAACATGTATTTTAGCCTTCCTACCCAGGGCAATTCAGTGAAATCCACCTGTGTGCTCTGGAATGGTCTCTCCCACCTGGGACCTGTTTCCGTTGTACCTCCTTATTTATCTATTTACATGTTATACAGCCTTCACATATCTCTTTTGGCAATCGTGTATAACCCTTTACATCCATATTTCCTAAGAAACAAATCACACATTGCCTGCACTCCCCAATGACTCCCCTGATGTAGGACAGCCATTATTTCTCAGCATCATAGATAACATTTCCAGACCATCAGGTAGCATCCATTTCCTTTCTACATTTTCGTAGACCCTAGTTCCTCCAACTCCTTCTCTTCCCTAGCACTAAATAGGGGTCTCCCCGGAGGTTTCTGTATTGTCGGGGCCAAGGTGGGTGACCTGTGGGTTCAAAGCTGCCTCCTAAGCGACTTCATCCGCCAACCTACATCCCCTTACCTCGTCCCCTCTGATGACCATTAACGTGGACTATGGCTATCTCCTTTGGCAGCAAAAGGGATTCCAATACTTGCTGAACTAATGCCTCATGAGGTAGTTCTTTACCTCTACTGTTTACCAGTCCTCTCTCCTGCCATATTTTCCCGAATGTGTGTGCCACCCCGAAGGCATATTTAGAATCTGTGTAGACAGTTCCTTCTTTCCCCTCTAGAGTCTTAAGAACGCGATCTAGCGCATAGAGTTCGCAGGTCTGTGTCGACCAGTCATTGGGCAGCCTACCAGCCTCAACTACACTCCCCTCTAATCCGTCCACTACCGCACATCCGTTACGTCTTTTGCCTCCAATTACTCTGGAGGACCCACCCACAAACAGTCTGGCCCCTGCGTGGAGAGGGACATCTCTAAGGTTCATTTTTACTTTAGTCTGATACTTTATAATGCCAAGGCAGTTGTGTTGTAGGTCCGAGGGAATTACGTCCTCCCCTCTCCTTAGAAAAGTAGCTTGTTTCAGACAATGTAAGGTAATCTTTCTCTATTAAAATTACTTCGGATTTTAAAATTCTAAAGTCCGTTAGCCACCGCCCTGCCTTCTGGTTCAGTATGGCCCGTACTTGATGCGGGGTGCTTACTATCAGTGCCCTGCCGAATGTGAGTTTTTGACTTTCTTCCACCAGTAGCGCAGTTGCTGCTACTGCCTATACACACTCGGGACACCCTCTAGAAACTGGATCTAATCATTTAGACAAGAATGCTACCGGCTGTTTCATCCCTCCCCATCGCTGGGTCAGGACCCCTAGGGTGCTCCCTTGTCAATGGTGGCAAACAAGTGAAAGGGCTTATCTAGGGAAGACAACGCAAGGACAGGGGCAGGGATCAAACTTTTCTTCAATCCTTCTATTAATTCTTTTTCTTCCTCTTCCACTTTAACAACTGTGGTTCTTCTTCCAGCAATTTTAGGTATAATTTCTTTGTCTTTTGGACGTACAACTCGATCCATAATCTACAGTATCCTGTTAGCCCCTGAAATTTCCTCAATTCCCGTTTAGTCTGAGGGAGTGGCATTCCCACTTTCCCTTCAATCCTTTCAGGACTTATTTTCCTTTTTCCTTCACTGACCAGGCATCCTATACTTACCCCCTTTCTATATATTGTAATTTGTTCCTCAAAACCCTCAATCTCTGTTGTTCCAGAAAATTTAGCAATTGATTGGTTGCTTTCATTGTTCCCTTCTCATCTTCTCCCATGGCCAATAGGTCATCTACATATTGCAGCAAATTTGTCCCTTGGGGACTTATAAACTTTTCCAAAATTTGTTCTAAAACCTGGCCAAACAAGTTTGGGGACTCAGTGAATCCCTGAGGAAGCACAGTCCATCTATATTGCTGTTTCTGCCCCGTTCTAGGGTCTTCCCACTCGAAGGCGAACATGTTTCTGCTTTCCTCTGCCAGGGGGTCCACCACACTGAACCATTTGTGGTCATGTGGGATTTTACTCAAGAGGGTGTAAGGATTAGGGACGACTGGGTGTCGAGTCTGTACTATCCTGTTAAATGCCCTTAGATCTTGAACCAGATGATAGGTACCATCTGTTTTCTTGACTGGCAAAATAGGGGACATATAGGGTTCCAGCAGGTCGTCCCTAATTAGAACATAGACATAGAACATAGAACATTACAGCGCAGTACAGGCCCTTCGGCCCTCGATGTTGCGCCGATCCAAGCCCACCTAACCTACACTAGCCCACTATCCTCCATATGCCTATCCAATGCCCGCTTAAATGCCCATAATGAGGGAGAGTCCACCACTGCTGCTGGCAGGGCATTCCATGAGTTGTTCCAGAAAATTTAGCAATTGATTGGTTGCTTTCATTGTTCCCTTCTCATCTTCTCCCATGGCCAATAGGTCATCTACATATTGCAGCAAATTTGTCCCTTGGGGACTTATAAACTTTTCCAAAATTTGTTCTAAAACCTGGCCAAACAAGTTTGGGGACTCAGTGAATCCCTGAGGAAGCACAGTCCATCTATATTGCTGTTTCCGCCCCGTTCTTGGGACTTCCCACTCGAAGGGGAACATGTTTCTGCTTTCCTCTGCCAGGGGGTCCACCACACTGAACCACTTGTGGTCATGTGGGATTTTACTCAAGAGGGTGTAAGGATTAGGGACGACTGGGTGTCGAGTCTGTACTATCCTGTTAAATGCCCTTAGATCTTGAACCAGATGATAGGTACCATCTGTTTTCTTGACTGGAAAAATGGGGGTGTTACAGGGGGACATATAGGGTTCCAGCAGGTCGTCCCTAATTAATCCCTCAATCATGGGTTGTAGCCCCCGTCTACCTTCGATCGAAATTGGGTATTGTCTTTCACATACCGTCTCCCCCATCTGTTTCAAGCTGATCTTGAGAGGGGGAATCTGCAATCCCCCTCGATTGCTTTCCCGTGCCCATACTGTGGGGTCTATTTGTTTTTCCTGTCCCTTGGTCAAAAGGGCCATTTTTACTACTAGTTGTCAGTTGCTCACCCCGATCCCTAGTCCTAATAATATAATTAAGTCTCTTCCTAACAAATCACTTCCTATGTCCAGAATGTATAACAATTGTCCCTCAATTTTTCCTTCATCACTTTCGATCATCATAGATTCAAATACGGGGACTGTAAATCCTTCCCCCTTTACACCTGACACTGTTACCTTTTGTTTTGTAAATTGTACTCCCTTGGATATAAAATTTAATGATGATCGTGCTGGCCCCGTATCTATTAAGAAAACTGTATCCTCTTTATGAGGTCCCACCTTTAGATTTATCAAGGGTTCCCGCTGGGTCCCCGGGGGCAGGAATCTCTGACGCCCCTATTCTTCATCAAAGTTCATAAGCGGTATCGCCCTCACTTCCCTTTTCAGATCCAGACACTCACGCTTAAAGGGACCTGTCTTTCCACAGTAGTAACATCCCGCCTGTGGGGATTTCCACCTTGATCCCTGTCCCTGTCGACTGGACCCCCTATTGGGTCCTCCTCGTTCTCTTCCCCTACCTCTATTTTCAACATTCTGCCAGCCATCACTCCGGTTACTTACTATCGGTTCCACTCTTTTCTTGACCACCTCATCAACCGTGGCTACCATCATTTTCGCCTTCTGTTTTTGCTTCTCATCCTCTCTCTTTACAAACACTTTCTGTGCCTCTCTCAATAATTCATCCAATGATTTCTCACTCCATCCCTCTATTTTCTGAATTTTCTTTTGGCTATCCGACCATGCCTTAGTCACAAAATGTACTTTGAGGAGGCCCTGAGCTACTGGATCCTCAGGATTCATACCTGAATACTTTCTCATTGAGTCCTGCAGCCCCAATAAAAATGCTGGGGGAGTCTCATCTTTCTCTTGTCGGACCTCAAACGCCTTTGTTAAATTCTGGGATGTAGGGACTGCTTCTCTGATTTCTTTTATTATTAAGTCTTTGAGGTCCTTTATCTGGGTTTGGTCAGCTGCCTCATTGTTCCCCCAGCCTGGGTCTGTATTGGGAAACTTCTGTTCAGCCGACATAACTCCCTCCCGGGGGGTGTTCTCGTTCCCACAACCTCATAGCTGCTCTTCTGATCATCCCTCTTTCTTCCCCAGTGAAGAGAATATTTAAAATAGGCATCAACTCTGTCCAAGTGTATAGGTTGGGACCTAGAAATTGATCTACTTGCTCAGATAGACCCACAGGATCTTCAATAAGAAGTTTCATCTCCTTTTTAAAGATCCTACCTTCGCCTCTTGTTAAAGGGGTATTTATGAAGCCAATTATTCTCTGCCCTATGGGAACTTCTCTGAGAAGGTATACATTTGTCTCTTGGTGTCGTTCATTTAATTTCGGGAATGGATATTCCTCAATATCCTTTTCTAATCACTTTACTTCCTTCGTCAGTCCTCCTTTCGGGACTTTTGGTTTCACAACCTTCACCAGTTCCTCATCTTCCCCCTCCCCTTGCTCGCCACCAGCTGCTATCCCTAACCCAGCGCCATCGGCTTGTAGATCGTCAGGCTCAATTTGGGGTGGGGGGGGGTCATATGGCGGGGGAAAATGGTCAAGAACGTCCCAAGGGGGAGGGGGTGCCGAGGGCAACTTTTCCTCCTTTTCGCTCATTGTTTTTATATGATATAAACGCGGGTCTCGACTGCCCTGCCAGCAGGAGGCATATTTGGACTCCTCTTTAGAGAAAGAATGCTTTTCATTAACATATGACTTCAACAATTGACAGACCCAATCTTCGTCCGACCCATATTTCGGCCAAAAGACCGATGGTGGACAAATACTCTCTTTGGTCCAGACAAACAACAATATTTTATCATAGTTTTCTTATCCTTCTCCCTTGTTCAAGAATTATTTTTCCAATTTTTCAACGTCCGTCCCAAGGGACTTTCTGGAAGTATGTCTTCTGGGACTTCTTTACCCTTTATCCCAGACGTCTCATTTTTGCTTCCTTTACCTCCCATAGTGGTCAACCCACCAGTCCCTTAATTTGACAGGTATCACACTCCCAGTCACCAAGGCAATTCTCACTCTAACCCCAATCAAACCCAGGGGGATCACTCCCAAAGGATTTTCCGGAGGGATGTTTTTACGGAACTTCTCTATCCGTTTTCCCAGGTGTCTTATTTTACTTCCCCCAAGGCTCACTGCCTCCCATGGTGTTCAACCCATCAGTCCCTCAATTTAACAGGTATCACACACCCCAGTCACCAAGGTAATACTTAAAAGTCTCTTTTTTTACCTTGGTCCATGCATGGAGTTGCCTGACTGCAGCTGTGCCTACTATTCCATGCCTGCCTTATTTCCCTGTCCTGGTTAGGAATCACTCCCCTAAGATCCTCGTCAGTCGACCAGACAGGGCACCCACTGACGAAAGACACAGGACTGTTCGAAAAGGAATGGCACGCGTCTTCCCATTCGTCGACGGTGACCACTCCGCCGGTGATGCCAGTAACCCGGACAACACCCCTAATTGTGAGAAATGGCTCTCACTCTTCAATAATTTCAGTCTGAGTCAAATTCCAAAGCAGGTATTTATTAAAACATTCTTATAAGAATGGGTGTCTGACAAGTAGGCTCACCAATCAACGGGTTACATCGCAAGTTATACAGTTCAGTTGAGTCTCTCGGTACTCCTCTTTTACCTTTATTGGCTTAGCATGCAAAGCGTCAAACCTATCATAAGCTACTCACTTCACTCCTCCTCTGTTTATTTCTCCCACTACTCTAAGCCTGTCGCCCCTTACTCTTGTTTGTTTCTTGCCTTATTTGGCCTTATACATGACAAAGTGCAGGTGTTAGCTTGGCTGTTTTACTACATAGCTTGACCGTTTCACCACATCCCTCGGTGATCTATTGTTAGCATGCATCCCCCCTCACTGCAAGATGTGTACGTGCTTTCTAGATCAACACTTATTCCCCACACTGAGCCTTATGACCTGTTTGTGGTTGTGTACGTGCTTGCTAAAGCAACATTTCATTCCCTATAGCCCACACTGAGCCTTATGGCCTCTGATTGTGGTTTCTGCAGCACTGAACCTTATACTTTTCACAAAACTTTTTTTTATCCCAAGCTTCTTGCAGAAGGAACACTTACATTTTTCACAAACATATTCTCCACAGACTTCAATTTTACTAACTACTTTATTATGAGATCCAAGTTGAATAAATGCATTTTGAAAAATACACATACACATTAACTACCTTTGCTACTCCGTCAAATAACTCAGTGAAGTTAGTCAAAACATATTTTGCCATGAACAAATCTTTACTGCCTTTCATCTATTTACCCATATTTTTACCATAGTTTCCTCATAGTTTTGACTCTAAATTATTGCCTGTCCGAATATCAAGTTAAACTGACAGGTCCGTAGTTGCTGGGTTTCCTGGTACCATTCCAATCAAAGTGGAAGTAAAAGTTGCCATAGTCCCAAAAGGAATGAGGGGTGCAACTGGTGGTGAATTTAACTTGAGGATCGTGCCTAATGAGATGGGTGAGGCTGAGAAGATGGGGTCTTCATTTTGACTTCGGTGCGCACAGGAATTGAACTCTCACTGTTGGTGTAACTTTGCATTACAAACGAGCCATCCAGCTTACCAAACAAACCAAACCCCAACACCACTCCAATGTCCAATGAAAATTAGAAGATTCCAGCCAGATCTTTTGTAATTGCCACCCTTTCACTTCTCAACAACCTCAGATGCATTCTATCCTGTCTATCATTGGGACACACTGAGCAGATTGCCTTCAGTTCAGTCTTATTTATCATTGATTGTTTTGTGAAATGTCTGATGACAATAGAGCACTGCAATTGCTCACTGTACCCCAGAGCAATGGGATGAAAAATTAGATGATAAGAAGAAGTGGGGCGGCACGGTGGCACAATGGTTAGCACTGCTGCCTCACAGCGCCAGAGACCTGGGTTCAATTCCCGACTTAGGCGACTGACTGTGTGGAGTTTGCACATTCTCCCCGTGTCTGCGGGGGACTTGTTGGGCCGAAGGGCCTGTTTCCACATTGTAAGTAATCTAATCTAAAAAAAAGTAGCCAGAACTTGCTGGGAAATAATAATTGTGAGACAATTGAATTTCACACTAACTTTGAGCATTGTGTTCTTACAAGAACGCGTTCTTGGTGGCTCAGCGGTTAGCACTGTTGTTTCACAGTGCCAGAGACCCAGGTTCGATTCCAGCCTCGAGTGTCTGTCTGTATGGAGTTTGCACATTCTCCCCGAGTCTGCATGGGTTTGTTCCAGGTACTCTAGTTTCCTCCCACAGACCAAAGATGAGCAGGTTAGGTAAATTGGCCATGCTAACTTGCCCATAGTGTTCAGGGATGTGTAGATTAGGTGCATTAGTCAGGGATAAATGGTCTAGGTGGGTTCCTGTTTGGAGGGACTGTGTGGACTTGTTCAGTCGAAGGGCCTGTTTCCACATTGTAGGGATTCTATGATAAGAACCATAAATTAAGTGAAGCCAATTACACAAGTTGGATGGGAGAACCAAGGTAAATAGCATAAAATCTATTTTAGTAAATAAACAATGAAAAATATTTTTAATTAGCATTTTCCATAAATATATATTCCATTATAACAACTGGGCAAGAAAGATCTATTTTGGTTTTCAATAGATGCTAAGTTTTGTATTGATTAAAGAAAAGGCTTACGATGTTGTAAAGAATAGTACTCAGCCTGAGGTTTGAGAGAGTGCCAGACAAAGGACAACCATAAAGGTGGTGATGAGGAAAAACAGAACATGGAAGTTATCCAATGAACTGTAAAAGCTTTTGGAATTATTGACAAAGGGGAATGGCTAAAGTAAACAACAGTCCTTTAGAGGTAAAAATGGGAGAAGCTATTATGGAGAATGAGGAAATAGCAGAGACATTGAACAAACATGTTAACACAGTAGAGGACACAAGTTACACACCAGAAATAACAAATAAAAGCCTGGGGTCTAATAAAACTGAGTAACTTCACATAATTTATAACAGCAAAAAAGAAATGAATGAACTTATAAAACTTAAAATCAACAAAGTCACAAAACTTGATGGCACACTACACAAGGTTCAAAAAGAGATGTTGGCAGAGCTGGTTGATGCATTGGTTATGATTGCAAAAACAAAAATCCTTGGATTCTATAATGGTTCCACTGTAGATCATAGCTTAAAACTGCAAAGGGGTATTGCTAGACTAAGTGAATGGGCAAAACAATAGCAGATAGATTTCGATGTAAGCAAGTGTGAGGTTATCCATTGTGGGCCAGAAAAAATAGATCAGCATAGTTACTACATTGCATGAAGTTAAGCACGGTGGATGCCCAAAGAGACTGGCACTTGGATTTCAGGAGTTAAATTATGAGGAGAGATTAAATAAATTGAGCCTGTTTTCTCTCAAATTTATAAGGTTAACTGATTGAAGTGTTCAAGATATTAGCAACATAGAGTAGGTACCGATAAACTTTTTCCACTGGTTGGAGATTCTAGAACTAGAAAGCGTAGTCTGAGAATTAGGGCCAGATTGTTTGTGAGAGATGTTCAGAAGCAATTCTACCCAGTGTAGTAGATGTTTGAACTCTTTCACAAATGGTAGTCAATGCTGAATCAACTGTTAATTTTAAATCTGAGAGATGTTAATTTTTGTTCAGCAAATGGATAATAAGGGATATGGGCCAAAGGCATGTCTGTGGAGTTAGGGCACAGATCAGCAATGATCACATTGACTAGTGGGACAGGCTTAAGGGGCTGAATGAGCTATTTCTGTTCCTATGCTTTCCTTTTACTGATTTCAATACAGTCAAATGTTTTGAATCTTGCATATTCCAATGGACAAAGCATTTAAAGGTTTGTAATTGTCCTTAGGGTATGTTTACCTCAGAGGACAAAACTTTCATAGAATGAAATCAGCATAGTGGAGGCCACTGGCCAGTCATGGAAATTCAAACTTCTTGTTCCAATTCATGGAACTGAGGGTTTTTTTTATGGAGATAGAGTACTCTTTAAAATATTTGTGTTGCTTCAAAAAAAAACTTCTTAAATGTCTAGATGTGAATTTTACCACCTAACATTACTGGTGCACATGGAGCACTGCATGACCCTTGCATGCATCACTTAGGTGAAATTTGGAGTATTAATTTATTGTGTACCAAGACATTGTGGCACCACAAGTATATCTTGTCAGATTGAAGTGATCTAAGAGCTAATTCTCCAATCGGATTCAGCAGGGCCAGATGTTGGGCCTCTGTCTTTGTGGTGTGCATTAAAGATTTGGACTGACGTGTTGGGGGTAAGATCAAGAAATTCACGGATGATGCAAAAAATTGATAAGGTGGTAAGTAACGAGTAGGATAGTGAATGTTACTGACAGACATGTCAGGTGGACACAGCAGTGGCCAATGAAATTCAACCCATAAAATTGTAAGGTTGCAATTGCATTTGAGGAGGGCCAATAAGGCAATAGAGTACATCATGTTTGGCAGGACCCTGGAAAGTACTGAAGGTCAGTGGGCATCGGTTTAAATTTTCATAGGTCCCTGAAGATAGCAGGGCAGACAGACAGGATGGTTAAGATTGCATTTGTGATACTTGCCCTTATTAACCAAGGCATAGAATACAAGAAAAGGAAGTTTATGCTGAAGCTGAATAGAATACTGCAACTGGAGTAATGAATGCAGTGTGATGGTCTTATTAATGGAAGAAGATGATTACATGAGGGAAGATGAAGACAAGATTTACCAGGATGGAGAGTCTGAGCTTTGATGAAAGATTCGAAAGGCTGGCAAAGGAATAGCAAATGTTCACAGGAAACCTTTTAGAAGTGTATTAAATTATGATAAGCATTGAGTGAATGGGAAGGCACTTTTTCCATTAATGGAGGTGCAATTACCATTGGGCATAGATTTAAGCTAAGTGGTGAAAGGCTAAGAAAAATGTTGAGAATTTTGTTTACCACTGAAAGTAGTGGGACTCTGGATCCAGTGCTTAAAAGCATAATTGGGTCAGAATAGCTTGTAACATTTCAACAATATTTAGATAGCCACTTGTGTTCTCATAGCCTCGAGAACTACGGATCAAAAGCTGGAAAATGGAATTAATGAGTAAACTCTCAAACTGAACCTTCAGTTAGACGTGGCCATCAATCTGTTGAAGCAGAATCCAGAGATGTCCCATCAGTATCTTCAAGTAGTACGGAAATACTGCTCTTTTCAGGAGGGAGTAACCCATTCATTCATACTGTCTGTAGATAGATTCAGTTTGATATATGGCAGTTATTCCCCACATCTCTGGAATGAATTTAGGCCTGAGCTTCAGTGGCAACAAGGCTAGCATAGGCAGTGTGGTGTAGCAGTAATACTTATTCTTACTGCAATGTGTAAATGAATGTCTGTTGTAAATATCCATGCAAAGGAAGCAAAATCAAAAGGGCTTGTTATAGAATATTTGAATAAAAAAGGAAGATTTTAATTTTGGTTTTATGCCATTCTGAGAATGGTAAAACAAGAGTAAGTAAAAATGGTTTTACCTGAGAGAGGTAATTTCATGTTCTCAGTGGGGTAAGATCAAGAAATTCACAGATGATGCAAAAAATTGATAAGGTGGTCAGTAGCAAGAAGAATAGTGGGATGTTACTGACAGACACGTCAGGTGGACACAGCAGTGGCAAATGAAATTCAACCCATAAAATTGTAAGGTTACGATTGCATTTGAGGACGGCTAATGAGGCAAGGGATTGTTGTGGAGATATGTCAACAATCTGCAGACCCAAATCTGATCTGCAGCAAGTCCTGATGAGAATTCACATTTGCTGGTAATTCAATGAAAATGGTTATATTATGATTTTTGGGGGGCTGAAATTGTACACTATTATGGTTTTAAGAAGCAATGTTATTCTTTCTTTTGTTTTCCTGCAGACCCACACAATACAGTTTGCTGCTGTAATAATCAGTACTGATGATGCAAGTTGGTGGATAATTGAATTCCCAAATTTATAATTTAGAGATATTTTGAATGAATTATGTTGTAACTTTGTTTGTTTTATTTATTGAGTTCTGATAGCCTCGTTTTTAGGCTCTTAACGTGAAGCTAAATATTTTGACAAGTAATTAAAAGTACAAATAATGAGAAGATACATAGCAAGCATTTCATCATTAATTATGTAAGTTTCTCAAATATTTGGTATTCAAGAAGATGTAAATCTGTAATATTGGCATCCAGTTTTTTGTTTGCCCCTTTGGGACATAAAATTACAAAGAATCTCCATGTTGTA
The DNA here is from genome assembly GCF_004010195.1 of Chiloscyllium plagiosum. Taxonomy (NCBI): domain Eukaryota; kingdom Metazoa; phylum Chordata; class Chondrichthyes; order Orectolobiformes; family Hemiscylliidae; genus Chiloscyllium; species Chiloscyllium plagiosum. The sequence goes on from NC_057721.1 coordinate 31,817,939, forward strand.
TTAGGCAGTTAACCTGAAAGGTTTAATTTGGAATAACTCCACCTGCTGAGACATTGTCTGGTGGGGGAGCTAGTGGCTTCTAAGTCAGCCAGTTCTACAGACTGCAACCATGTAACATGCACCTAGGTATCAGGAGACAACAATGTGTCTTTGTTAATCAGTCTCGTGCTGATGTAACTCATTTTTCTACTATGCTGTAATAAACTGCTTTTCGTTACTCAAGTATTTGGCTTTTCAGCACAAGACTTATAAATGGTTAATCCTTCACCACTTAATTCCAACAAATCCCATTGACTAGTCACACAAGAGGTTTTAGGTACATGAGCAGCGGTGACCTCCAGAACCATGCGCCAGTGCTGTGAATGGTGTTGGCAGGCTGACTGCCATACACAGACCTCTGAGCAGTTTACCAAAGAAGGCCCTCATATCCAAAGGAAAAGACAAAAAATCAGCAACAATTGACAGTTGCAGGCATCTCTTACAACACAAAACAAAAAATAGGCGACTTGACCACTTTCATAGATGTTGGTAGTAAATACTTAAAATCCCTTTTTCAATTTGTAAATAGAATGTGAAAAAAATTAAGTGTATTCTTTGTTTTCTTCTTCTAGGTAAGTTCACTTTGGTTTGTTACTTACTGCAGTAACCTGCAGAAAATGGAAAAGGCTGAAGAATGGATTCAGTTTACGATGTAGCTCTGTTTTGGTAAGTGGTGAGGAATCAATGCATCATGCTTGTTGCTTTACTGGTAATGGTGTGCACATTACATTTTGATATTTGTTGACGATTTTGGCATATCAATTGTATTTGTGGCCTACTTTAGTTAATGATTTCATCAAAGGAAGAATGTCTGGTTCTGGACAGATTAATACATTGCATTTCGTGGTTGTCAGGCATTTATGTGGAAGAAGTTACTAGTATTAGCCCTGGTTTTGTGAAGGTCATGATTCAATGAGGTCTTGGATAAATACAGTTCACTATTAAAGTAACTGAGTAGATTGTTTCTTCCGTGGCAATTAAAGTTCACAAGTGAAAAAGGTTTGTTTGGTCTCCATATGATTCTGATGCATAAATCTGAGTTGAGGGCCAAAGATGACTATCACACTCTCTCCACGTATATAAAACCTATGCACATTCTGCACTCATTTTGTAGGAGCTCCAAAAAGTAAGGAATGAAGGTAAAAAATGAACAGTGAATAATAAATAGTAACCTTAGAATAGAACATTTCAGAGTTACCCTTTTCTTCTGTTACGTTGCTGGCACATAAGAAACAATATAAAGTACAAGAATGACTTGTCTTCTGAAACAGGGAAGTTAGTGACAGGGTTACATGGCATTGCTGCTGTTCAGCACCACAATTGACCTTATTACAGTTGGCGGTTGCAGTGGGAAAAATTTCCATCTTGTAGCACTTAAAGAGGAAAATATATCACAAGGCATAAGGATTTTGTGATTCATTATTATTTAATGATACTTTGCCTACGCACAGGGTGTTCATCATTATCAGCATAAATAAGAAACTGAAATGTGTGCTGCAGGGTATATTTTCATATCTGTGAATGTTATGAGCTAAGTCTCATCCCTGCATAGTTAACCTTTTTGTGATTGGTGATAATTTGTCTTCCTACAATTGTTAAATGATGTTTAGTATCATGCAACAAAACACATTACCAAAGTCTACTTCCTGCTGGCATATTTAAAAATACTGAAACAGGACATTTTGGAAATTGAGAAATTAATTTATTTCTCATTCTAATACTGTGGAGAGCACAAGAACATACTGCGATCTTTCTCTTGTGTCTATTTAAAAGAAGGTGAATTTCTAAATGCCAAGCCTGAAATTTATTTTCAACATAGCTGAACTATAAAATAAATTCATGTTACCATGTATTCTGGTAGCTCACCAATGTATATTTGAAACACATACTTGAGATGATGTACAGCTTATGATTAGTCAACAACTCTATTACTATACCGTTGAATAATCTGGATGATTGGTATCCTATTATCTGTAAGATAGTATGGGAATGTACCCTCAGAATTGAGTGAAGTCAGATGAAATTCATTTGCAACATTTCTTTTGATTACTGAACAAGGTGATTTAGAATGCCAAATTCAGCTACAGGTATCATTCTGCAGTTTAAAGTGGGACGATCTCTGCTAATGACCAAGATCATTGAAAGTAAATTGGGTTAAGTCTGTACTTGTCAAGCAGCTCTTATTTGTAAACAATTGTCATCTAATGTCACTTATCCTACCCCAGTCCAGTTAAAATGTAATTCTGGTGTAACGCTAGGTCTCCACAAATTCAATAAATACTGTCTTGACAGTATCACCTACATCCCAATAACAAATATTTTTAAAAGCATAATGGATATGTCACATACTGTTGATTTTAAGTTATTGTTTAATGAATAATTGAAATAATAGTATCAACAGAAAATCTACAACACTGATATTTAAAAGGTAATTTCGAAAGTGAGCAAAAAAAAGTCAGACATACCTTATAGAAAAAAAAATAGAAGATGTGAAACAGAAGTGGATTTTTGAAGTGATATTTAAATCCTTGACATTTCACGTAAAATGAGTCATTGGCAATATTTGTGTATGTACAGTGGGCGAATTTCATTATGTTAAAATATAAGACTTAACTACTGTTAATTATATTTTGAAGCGCAGTAATTCTTTTTATGCATACGAAAACAAAAACTCATTTGTATGCCATGAATTACTATCCATCACGTGATCAGCTAATCCATTTTTGCAAGTTTACTTGAGAGAAGAGTGTTGTCCAAACTATTGGAAAACCTCCATTTTTGTTCATCGAATGCCACTAAATATTCTCTTGGGCAAGCAGGAAATTTTAAATTAAGCAGTTCAGAGAACATAAGAAACAAGAAATAGGAGCAGGAGAAGGCCATCTGGCTCATAAAGCCAACTCTGCCATTCAGTAAGATCATGGCTGATCTTTTCATGGACTCAGCTCCACATACCTGCTTCCTTACCATAACCCATAATTCCTTAACTGTTCAAAAATCTATCTGTCTTTGCCTTAAAAACATTCAATGAGTTCACCTCAACTGCTTCACTGTAGAGGGAATTCCACAGATTCACAACCCTTTGGGTTCAGAGGTTCCTCCAGATCTCAGTCTGAATTCTGGTCCCCCTTATTTTGAGGCAATGTCCCCAGTTGTAGTTTCACCTGCCAGTGGAAACAACCTCCCTGCTTCTATGTTATCTATTCCCTTCATAATTTTATATGTTTCTATAAGATTCCCCCTCATTCTTCTAAATCCCAGTGAGTACAGTACCAGTCTACTCAATCTCTCCTCATAAGGCAAACTTCTCCATTCCAGAATCAACCTAGTGAACCTCCTCTGTACCCCCTCCAGTACATTCTTTCTCAAGTAAGGAGACCAAAACTGTACACAGTACTCCAGGTGTGGCTTCACCAGGGCCTTTACAGCTGCAGCATAACCTCCCTGTTATTAATCTCCATCCCTCTAGCAATATTCCATTTGCCACCTTAGCTGCTGCATTTAGAAAGCAACTTTTTGAGAATCATGCACAAGAACACCCAGGTCCCTCTGACTGCAGCATGTTACATTTTTTCACCATTTTAAATCATAGTCCATTTTGTTGCTATTCCTACCAAAATGGATGACGTAACATTTATCAGTATTGGACTCCATCTGCCAGACCCTTGCCCACTCACTTAACCTATTTATATCCCTCTGCAGACTTTCAGGGTCCTCTGCACACTTTGCTCTACCACTCATCTTAGTGTCACACTACACTTAGTCTCCAACTCTAAATCATCTATGTTAATTGTAAACAATTGCAGTCCCAACATTGATCCCTGAGGCTCCACGAGCCACTGATTACCAACCGGAAAAACACCCATTTATCCTCACTGTTTGCTTTCTGTTAGTTAACCAATTTTCAATCCATGCTGATACATTATCAATAATGCCTTGCACTTTTATCTTATGCAGCAGCCATTTGTGAGAAATCTTGTCAAATGCCTGCTGTGAATCCAGATATACCACATCCACCGCATTGTCCACCACACTCATAATGTCCCCAAAGAATTCCATTAAACTGGTTAAATGTGACCTGCCCTTCATGATCCCATGCTGTGTCTGCCAATGGGACAATTTCTGTCTAGATGCCTCATGATTTCTTCCTTGATAGATTCAAGCATTTTCCCACTACAGAAGCTAATAGGCCGTGGTTACCTGCCTTTTGTCAACCTCCTTACGTAAACAGTGGCATCAGATTTGCTGTTTTCCAATCTGCCAGAACTGCACAGAGTCCACTAGATTTGGGTAAATTACCACACTGTTCTGTACATCTGCTATCTCCCTTGCTATCTTTTTTAGTACCCTGGGATGTACAGACAACGTGTTGTCAAGGGAATCTTGTTGTTTTCACATTTATTTAATTTTTAAAAGCAACTCAAAAAGTAGCAGTCACAGAGGAACAGAATTGTTATAGAACAGAGCCAATTTAGTCTGCTGTGTCTGCACCATGTCTCCAACGGACATGATGACTGAGTGTCACTTGCCTGCCTTTTTCCACTAACTCTGCTCATTCTTAATATTCTAACAATCTTCCAATAAATTCTCTCTTCAACATCTCAATTGATTGTGCATCAACTGCACTTTTAGTACATTTTAGACTGAAACCAATCATTGTGTGAAAAAACCTTTTCTCAAATCAAATTTTATTTGCAAATCACTTTAAACCTGAGCTCTCTTGTTCTCAAATCTTTCAGAAACAAATATGTTCTATGATTTTGAAACTTCCATCAGATTTACCCTTTGCATTCCTGTCTTGAAGGAGAACAGTCTCAACCTTTCCAGTCTGTCATCATAACTGAAGTTTCTCATCCCTTGAACTACTCTTGTGAATTTCATCTGTGCTGTCTCTTGCATTCAATGTTCTTCCTTTGTATGGTGCCTAGAACTATACACCATATTCCATCTGTGATCTCATAAGTGGTTTTGTATAACTCAGAATAACCTCCTTGCTCTTCTATTCTACACCCTTGTTAATGAAGTCTCGGATATTATTGTGTGCTTTATTGTTCCTATCACCTTCAGTGATCTATGCTCAGGTCCCTTTGCACTTGAACTCCTTTAAATATTGGATCAAATGCTGTGCCACATAACCGGTGAATTGTACAAGTTGCACCCTTGTTCAAAAAGATTTGTAACAATATAAATGACTTGGTAGACAATTCTTAAGTTTGATCCATTGTCATTATTGAGGAAACAAAAATCTATTAACCAAATTAGCAGATTGGACAGGCAGGGAACTGAAGCAATTTTATACGGACTAAATTGTGGTAAGATATTTTGAGAGTAGATGCTTTATTGCATTGATGGATGGACTATAAAAGCATGGAATTCTTTCAAAAAACTGTACAAGGCATTGGTTGGAATCACATCTAGAGTATCATGTACTGTTATTTTTTCTCAGGAGGAATATATTTGCACTGGAATGTCTGGAGAAGGTTTAACTAGTCTGATTCTGAGATTAAAGGTGGATTTATGGGAACACAGTTGAGCAGATTGGGCCTTAAACTAATTGAAGTACAGAAGAATGAGAGAATATCTACTTAAAACATGACAAGATTCTATGAATGTGGAAAGAGGGTGTGTGTCTGCATCTGTATGCATCCACATTTTAATAAGAAGGTGTCTCCAACTTTGAGGAAGGAGAGATGCATTTTTTCCCTCCCAGGATTGTTATTTTTTGGAATTCTTTGAAATCCCAAAGAGCTAGGGAGGCTGAGTATTCATGACTGAGTTTGGCAGATTCTTGATTAATCATGCCATTATGGATAATAGGAGTAGCCAGGCGATTGAAGTTAAAATCACAATCGGATCATCCATGATTTTATTGGAGCAGGCTTCCTGGTGAAGGGCTTTGGCCTGAAACATTGATTCAGTTATGATTCAGGATGCTGCCTGACCTGTTGTGCTTTTCTAGCAACAAACTCTTAACTCTGATCTCCAGCATCTGCAGACCTCCCTGTCTCTTTGTAAATCAAATAGCCAGTTCCTGCTCTCATTTCTTACAATCTGTATATACTGAAGGTTCAATTGTTCAAGATTGTTCAAAAGAGAGATGTAAGGGTTTGAAAGTTTGATTTCCTGCAAATGCAAATAGATAAACATATATAAATTGTCATTGGCTTGTTTTATTTCTGACATGCAATGTAACAATATTTATTATCACAGTTTTGAAAAACGTGAGTTTACAGTTGAAGTGGTGTGCAAATATTTGATCACTGCACTTTGAAAAGAGCATTAGAAGAAAAGGAGAGTATTTATTGTGAATTTATCATAATGAAGCCAGGGTTGGGAAATGACCATTATGAAGCAATATTTGAGACAATAGAGTGAGGAAAAAATGTAAGACGGCATTATTGCAAGAGTTCTTTGGCAATTATTGAAAGTAATTTGAAGAGGAAGTACAAAGTTCTGAGAGCATGGAACCGTCAGTGAATTTTGGAATTCTAAAATTAGGCAGTTGTCTTGGAGCACTGGCCTGTTTCTGAATTATAAATATCTAAAGTTCTATCATTTGGTGTCTGAGTTGATATTGCCATTTTATTTTTAATCAACTGGTTCAGAAATGTTACGACTTATGTCTGGAATTGTTGGGACCTGAACTCAGGCCTTTTGGCTCAAAGGTAGGGACACTACCATTGCACGAAAAGATGCTCCTCATTTTTCCAAATTATTAAAATTGTACTGCTTGGTATTATTTTGCCAAGGGGAGAGTCTTGATTGAACATAAATACAGGTGCATACATGAGTCATTGGCACTATTAATGTATGTATTGTGTATCTATGTATATTTATATCAGATATTCAGTTCTGTGTATAATATATCTTGCTAGTTTGCCTTCTGATAAACAAAGTGCCTGTAAAAAAAATTTGAATTTTTTTTGTAAAAGAACACCTACCTGTCAAATTGCATTATTTGATTTGGCATTCATTTCTTCTTGCACCCATCTTGACAGAAACTTTTGTATAATGGCTGTTTAACCAAGTATTTCAACCAAGTAATTTATGTTTCTATCAAACCAAGTATTTGAAACTACACATTGTTTCAAAAACTGGTTCCATTAAAATCCTTCAGGAATTTATTTTGTGCACAGTATTATATTGTGATTTTTTTTCTCTGCCAGCAGAGTCCTTTTTTTTCCATTTGTGCTATTCTTTTTTGAAAGGATTTGACATGGAAAATCTCAAATTATTTGCCCAAACATGATTCACAAAGAGCCATATTCACATATTTCAGATTTAGTCGAAATTCCAGTCAGTTAGATCTGAGATTTTCAATTCCTTTTCTCACATTCTTCCTTCCTGAAATTGATATAGCCTATGGACATACAAAAAGTAGTCTGACATAGCTTTTAAAGCAACTATTTGAATTATGCACCCTTAATCAATGAGTTTGAACATGGGCTAGGAGTTTGGAGGTTGGTGATCAATAACCAAGCGAGAGTGCTGGTTGCTGAGCTCGAAAGAAGTTTCATTGAGCGATCTCTGTGGCATGAACCTTTACTGTTTCTGTGTTCACTTGATTATGATGGTGTTTAGTGAGGATTCCCAATGTGGAGCTGCAATGATATCAATAAACTGTCCAAACTACCAATCACAATAAAGAGTTATCATAGAAAAACAACCAGAAAATTTAAAAAAAGCTTTCAGAAGTTTAAAAGCTTTTGTATTGAGCTAAATAAGAATTGAAACATAAATGGAGTAAAATTAAAAGGCGATATGTGAAATGAAGTAATGAAATATTTGTAAGATGGATAAAGTTCCACAAATTTAAAATTTGATTTTAAGAGTCTATTCTGTTCTTCAAGTTATGATTCAGAGTGCTGTTCAAGTCAAGTATACCTGATTGATCAAGGTTTACCTTTTCATGAAATCTTTAACAACGATTCGAGAATGGAAAATAGGCAGTTTTTGCCACATTAACTGATTCCACTGATTGCTGGCTATGGATGTTGGTGGGTCTGCAACACAGTTTGCAGCAAAGTAATGAGTGACAAGACATAGAACATAGAACATTACAGCGCAGTACAGGCCCATAAGCCCTCCATGTTTCACCAAACTGTGGAACCAACCTGAAGCCCAACCAACTTACGCTATTCTATTTTCATCCATAAGTCTATCCAATGACCATTTAAATGCCCTTAAAGTTGGCAAGTCTACTGCTGTTGCAGGCAGGTCATTCCATGCCTCGAACTACTCTGAGTAAAGAAACTATCTCTGACATCTGTCCTGTGTCTATCACCTCTCAATTTAAAGCTCTGTCCCCTCATGCTAACGATCATTAACCAAGGAAAAAGGCTCTCATTGTCGACATGATCTAACCTTCTGATTATCATATATGTCTCAATTACGTCACCTCTCAACCTCCTCCTCTCTGATGAAAACAGCTTTAAGTCCCTCAGCCTTTCCTCGTAAGACCTGCCCTCCATACCGGGCAACATCCGAGGAAATCTGCTCTGAACCCTTTCCAAAGCTTCCACATTGTTCCTATAAAGCGGTCTGTGTGGGTTTCCTCCAGGTGCTCCGTTTCCTCCCACAATTCAAAGATGTGCAGGTCAGATGAATTGGTCATGCTAAATTGCCTTTCCTGGTGAGCTTGTAACTCTCATGCGCCATAACTGAGCCTTCATGTCTCATCCTAACATAAGCCTCCTTCTTCCTCTTGACAAGAGTTCCAACTTCTTTAGTAAACCATGGCTCCCTTGCTCAACAATTTCCTCTCTGCCTGACAGGTACATACTTATCAAGGGCATGCAGTAGCTGTTCTTTGAATAAGCTCACATTTCAATTGTGCCCATCTCCTGCAATCTCTTTCCCCATCCTATGCATCCTAAATCTTGCCTAATCGCATCATAATGGCCTTTGCCCCAGCTATAACTCTTGCCCTGCAGTACATAACTATCCATTTCCATTGCTAAAGTAAACATAACCGAATTGTAGTCACTGTTACCAAAGTGCTCACCTACCTCCAAATCTAACACCTGGCTGGGTTCATTACCCACTACCAAATCCAATGTGGCCTTGCCCATTGTTGGCTTGTCTACATGCTTTGTCAGGAAACCTTCCTGCACACATTGGACAAAAACTGTCCCATCGAAAGTACTTGAATTGTAGTAATCCCAGTCAATATTTGGAAAGTTAAAGTTCCCCATAACAACTATCCTGTCACTCTTGCTTCTATCGAGAATCATCTTTGCTATCCTTTTCTCTGCATCGCTGGAACTATATATAAAACTCACAACAGGGTGACCTTTCCTTTCCTGTTTCTAATCTCAGCCCATACCACCTCAGTAGACAAGTGCTCATCAAGCGTTCTTACTGTCCTCTTTTACCATCTTCTCTATTCTTAATGAAACATAGTTCTGGGACCTGCAACACCCATTCCTGTCCCTGCTCTATCCACATCTCCAAAATGGCCACAATCTCGAAATCCCAGATACCAGTCCATGCTGAAAGTTCGCCTGCCTTATTCTGGATGCTTCTGGCGTTGAAATAGACACATTTCAAACCAAATTGCCAATGCCCTCTTGTGACCTTGAAACCTTATTTCTCCCCTTACTACTCTCAACCTCCTGTATACTGGAACTACAATTTAGGTTTCCATCCCATTGCTGAATTAGTTTAAACCTGCCCGAAGAGCATTAGCTCAGGATATTGGTACCTCTCTGGTTCAGGTGAAGATCATCCTGTTTGTACAGGCCCCACCTACCCCAGAAAGATCCCCAATTCTCCAGGAATCCAAAACTCTCCCTCAAGCACCATCCCTATAGCCATGTGTTCAACTCCTCTCTCTCCCTATTCTTTGCCTCACTCGCACGTAGCATGGGCAACAAACCAGAGATAACAACTCTGTTTGTTCCAGCACTAAGCTTCCATCCTAGCACCCTCAATTTCTGCCTTAAATCCCCACTCCTTTTCCTACCAATGTCATTAGTGTCCATGTGGACCACAACTTGGGGCTGCTCCCCCTCCCCCTCAAGAATCCTGAAAACATGATCAGAGACATGAACCCTGGCACCTGGGAGGCAACACATCAACCGTGAGTCTCTCTTGTTCCCACAGAATCTCCTATCTCTCCCCCTAACAATAAAGTCCCCAAGGAAGAATGTTCTGCTCCTCTTACCCTTCCATTCTGAGCAACAGGGACAGTTCCTGTGCCAGAGAGCTGTGTCCCATTGCTTACTCCTGGTAAGTCATATCCCCCACCAGTGTCTAAAACGGTATACTTGTTGTTGAGAGGAATGGCCCACAGGGGATCCCTGTACTGCCTGCTGGTTCCCTTTCCATCTCCTGAGGGTAATCCATCTACCTTTGTCTTGTACCTGAGGTGTGACTACCTCCCTGTAACTCCTCTCAATAACCCATATGTCTCCCGAATGATCCAAAGTTCATCCAGCTCCAGCTCCAGTTCCCTCATGCGGTTTTCGAGGAGCTGGAGTTAAGCGCACTTCCTGCAGATGCAGTCAGCAGTGACACTAGTGGTGACCCTTACCTCCCACATTCTGCAGGAGGAACATTCAACTGCCCTAACGTCCATTCTCACTATTCTAAATTCCCTATGAGACTACTTAAAACTAAAATAACTTGCCACCTTACCAATCCAGCACACAGAACCTTTCTTTTTGGTTTGAGGAAGAGGATAGGTGGGAGACACTACCCGAGGATATAACCTCACTTACCCAGCAGTCCCATATCTGCTTGTGCTCAGCGTGCACTCCATCTGTACACGAGATAAGTTTTACTACTTTAAATTGAGCTTCTCGTCAGACCCCTGGTCCTCGCTGTCACTCCTCCCACTGCCAATGCCACCAAAAAAAAAGACCGATTTGATTTGTTTGTTGATGTACCCATGTCCTAATTTGTAGAGTTACCATTATTTTCAGATTGATGATGAAAGTTTCCTTTCAAAATGTCTCAGCAAATAATGGTCCATGATGTCCAATATTCAAATTTGAATCCATTACCTGGAAATTCCTTGGATCTGCCCGTGATTTGTACATGTCAGTTTGTTGGAGGTGTGATGTAAATGTGGTTGGCCCTGCCATTGCCATCAGTTTCTGGCTGAACTGATTTGATTTCTTTTAATTAATACTATTTACACCACAAGTCTCTTCTAGCATCAGGTTAGGGATGTGATCAGTGATAGAGTGAAGAATACTCTGTGGACTGAACTAGATTGGGCCCACAATCAGGGTGTGTGGGGGTGGAGCAGGAAGAATAAATTGAGTTCTTTTGAAGGAGATAAAATGGAGGTATACCAACAAGACTATTGAGAAGGGAAGTTCTGGGTTTTGCCCAGTGTCTGTGAAAGAATACCAATATATTTCCAAGATTTAATGATGTGAGACTTGGAAAATATTCAGTTTGTGGTGACTCCCATGTGCCTGCTGCTCTTTCCTTTCAGCCTGGCAGAAGTTATAGCTTTGCAAGATGCTATCAAAAGAACTTCAGCAAATTGCTGCTGTGTATTTGATGATGGGTGCACACTTTATACCAGAGATTTTAACAGTTAATATTTGAGTTGGTGGATGGAGTGCCAAACTAATGGCCTGCTTCATCCTGAGGGGTGTTGAGAATTTTTTTTATGTTGCTGGGTTTTTACTCATTCACTTAGTTGAGAGTATTTCTTCACATTTGTGGCTGAGTAACCAAGGACATCTAAAATTGACCCACAACTGGAGAAATCAATCCTGACAGAAAATTGACAAATTAACTTAACCAGCAGCTTTTGACTGTAGAGAACAGTGAAAACTAAGAGCAAAGAGATTATAAATGTGCAAGGGGAAACATTTACAAACAACCCAAGGGTTATATATTAGAGTCATAGAGATGTACAGCGCAGAAATAGACCCTTTGTCCCAACTCATCCATGCTGACCAGATATCCTAAATAAATCTCGTCCCATTTGCAAGCATTTGGTCCATATCCTTCTAGAACCTTCCTATTCTTATAACCATCCAGATGCCTTCTAAAGTTGCATTTGTATCAGCCTCCACCACTTCGTCTGGCAACTCATTCCATACATGCACCACCATCTGTGTGAAAAGGTTGCCCCACTGGTCCCTTCTAAATCTGACTCCTTTCACCTTTAAACCTCTAGTTTTGTCTATTTATTTTATCACTGCCCCTCATGATTTTATAAACCTCTATAAGGTCACACCCCCTCAGCCTCCAGTTTTCCAGGGAAAATAGCCCCAGCCTATTCAGCATCTCCCGATATCACAAATACTCCAACTCTGGCAACATCCTTGTAAATATTTTCTGAACCCATTTCAAGTTTCACAACTTCCTTTCTGTAGCAAGGAGACCAGAATTGCACACAGTATTGGACAAATGTGTTGTGTATTGACTGCCCGAGGGTGTGCGTTCCATAGCTTCTGGCATGGCAACAATGAAGGAAATTGGCGTGACCCCATTTAATGATTTGAATCCAGCTCATAACCTGATTGGCCAAAGGCCACAGAATATTGTGAAAGGTCAGGGATAAGATAAGAACGGACACCTGGATACCACTCCCTCAGCAAAGACTTACAGCAAACCCGTGGCTCAAGATTGTGTGGCAATCCAAGATGACCCTGACCTGCCAGACCCACACTGGTGGAAGAAAGCCAGTCCTGTATCAGAGAGGAAGGAGATTTCAATGGTCTAGCACATATATATGGATTATTTTGGATAATATTCTCTCAGACGGATAGACCCACATGAAGAGTAAATGTTGTGGGAATGTTCACAGGAATATTTTATGTAACAAAAAATTGCAAGCTGAGTATTGTAACTCTTTGTCCACTTCACTAACAAAAGTGTTTGGGTAAAGTATTTGTAATTCATGAACTGGTCAGAGTATCCAAAGCATGGACAACACACTCTTGACTTGTGACTTGAAGATAATTGAAGCTCTGACTGGGTCTTGTAACTGCAACACCTTATATGGCTGATTCAGTATGCTTCTGATTAATGATAACTCATAGGATATTGATGATAAGGGAATCAGTGATACTCATGCCATTGAATAGCAGAGGGGGTATGGTGAGATTCTTTCTTGTTTGTGATGGTTATTACTTGGCATTTGTTGGGTACATATGTTATTCATTCATTAATCAATTTAGACAGTGATCTGTAGAGTTTTGTTCTTTTTGTGTGTGTGGTGTCAAGAAAAGTTTTCAAAGAGGGTATTTGCCTCTTCCCTCTGCACTTTGACACATGTAGCTCCTGATTCAGTAATTTGATTGAATAAAGAACTGGTCTAACAGGAGCTGTCGAGGTTGGGGTAAGTAACTTTTCAAAAGCTTCTGAGGAATGGACTGGGGAGGTGGGGGATAAAACTGCTCTGTTTAACTTACTTGTCTCTCATTCCTTAGCTGAAAAATGTGTTGCTGGAAAAGCGCAGCATCCAAGGAGCAGGAGAATCAACGTTTCTGGCATAAGCCCTTCTTCAGGAATCATTCCTTATAATAGTGTGACCAATGTTCAACAACTGACCTACCATCAAATTGAATGAAACAGCCTTGTTTGTTTTACTTCTCCAATGCCTCTGAATGAATAAACAAATATGAAGAACATCGGACAGGCCAGTGTAGATTTATAGAATAAATCACTATTTACTGAAGTCTCCACCATAACCCTGGAGAGTTAGCAACCCAAGTTCAAGAGTACATCTCAGGAATAAAGATGTTGACATCCCAAACACACTGACCAGAAAATAAACAGCTCATCAGTTGATGGAATGAATTGAATTTAAAGCAAGGAATATTGCACAGACTGTGAACTGTTGACAGTGCATGCTGTAATACATAATTAGGAAAATGAGTTGATAGGAGTGTAGGAATGTCACCAGTGGACAAAGTACATATTGCAGGATGTATCTAGCAATAAATTACAATTGGTGTATTTCCGACACCCCCTATCCCAGTAACCTTTTTTTCTGGGCATACCAGCTCATTATGGTATCTGAGCTGCTCATGATGAACATTGCTGCTACTATCTTCTTTGAGCATAAGAGCCTTCTTGATTGAGTGTATGGGAAACAGAAGGATGTTGGTTCAACCAGAAGAGTCTTTTCAGTTAGCAAGGTGTAGGTCTTGCATTTAGGAACTAATTATATGATAGACATGGTTACAAACAATAAGGAGAACGAGATGTGAGGTCTCATTCCTTTGATATCCTAAGCTGTCCTGCCCACATGTCCGTTGGGCATTGTCAAATTGAGTGGTGGTATTTTTGGCAATTCTTAGTCTTAAACTGTATACAGTAACAACCTTTGTATGACCCCTGTCCCACAAAGGTGTATGAATCTTATAGTTAGATCACTCATTAGAGTATAAGAGCATAAGAGGTACAGTTAGTAAGTTTGTAGATGACACCCAAATTGGAGGTGTAGTGGACAGCGAAGGTAGATAGGATAGTGAAGAAGGCGTTTGGTATGCTTTCCTTTATTGGTCAGAGTATTGAGCACAGGAGTTGGGAGGTCATGTTGCGGGAGTACAGGACATTGGTTAGGCCACTGTTGGAATACTGCATCTCCTTCCTATGGGAAAGATGTTGTGAAACTTGAAAGGGTTCAGAAAAGGTTTACAAAGATTTTGCCAGAGTTGGAGGATCTGAGCTACAGGGAGAGGCTGAACAGGCTGGGGCAGTTTTCCTTGGAGTGTCGGAGGCTGAGGGGCGACCTTATAGAGGTTTACAAAACTTTGAGGGGCATGGATAGGATAAGTAGGCAAAGTCTTTTCCCTGGGGTCGGGGAGTCCAGAACTAGAGGGCATAGGTTTAGGGTGAGTGGGGAAAGATATAAAAGAGACCTGTGTTTCTCACAGAGGGTGGTACGTGTATGGCATGAGCTGCTGGAGGAAGTGGTGGAGACTGGTACAATTGCAACATTTAAGAGGCATTTGGATGCGTATGAATAGGAAGGATTTGGAGGGATATGGGCCGGGTGTTGGCAAGTGGGACTAGATTGGGTTGGGATATCTGGTCGGCCTGGATGGGTTGGACCGAAGGGTCTGTTTCCATGCTGTACACCTCTATGACTCTATTAACCAGAATGCCAAATCAAACCATTCCAAACTGTTTTATCATTGGCACGCATTATGTTAATCAAGTATATTGCACCACAGATTTATCATTTCAGTATACAAGTGGGATATTACACTAAAAGATTTGATTAACAGTCTCAGAGTATACTTGAAGATTGAAAGTATGTAACAGTTGGCTGTAAACTGGATACCTCAATTGTTTTGACCACCATTTTAATTTGACATATAGAACATAGAACATTACAGCGCAGTACAGGCTCTTTTGCCCTCGATGTTGCGCCGACCTGTCATACCAATCTGAAGCCCACCTAACTTACACTATTCCACGTATGTCCATATGCTTGTCCAATGATGACTTAAATGTACTTAAAGTTGGCGAATCTGCTACCGTTGCAGGCAAAGCATTCCATACCCTTACTACTCCCTGAATAAAGAAACTACCTCTGACATCTGTCCTATATCTATCACCCCTCAATTGAAAGCTCTGCCCCCTTGTGCTCGCCGTCACCATTCTTGGAAAAAGGCTCTCCCTGTCCACCCTATCTAACCCTCTGATTATCTTATATGTCTCTATTAAATTACCTCTCAACCTCGTTCTCTCTAACGAAAACAACCTCAGGTCCCTCAGCCTTTCCTCGTAAGACCTTCCCTCCATACCAGGCAACATCCTAGTAAATCTCCTCTGCACCCTTTCCAAAGCTTCTACATCCTTCTTATAATGCGGTGACCAGAACTGTACACAATACTCCAAGTGCGGCCGCACCAGAGTTTTGTACAGCTGTAGCATAACCTCATGGTTCTGGAACTCGA
>NC_057721.1:31862752-31886707 GCF_004010195.1 Chiloscyllium plagiosum
TTTTCCTAACCACTCCCCACTTGGGGTGGAAAGAGCGTGTCCGGAAACTGCTGCTCAATCACAGATGCTGCCGCCGGAAGACTTCTGTCCCAACGTTAGTGTCAAACGGCCTTCATGCAAATGTCATCAGTATGCAGATTCTTTAATTCAAATGGATTTATTTATTGTCATGTGTATTTTGTTGCAAAATACAGTGAGAAGTGCTATCACCACGCTCTGGCACTATCCTAGAATGTAGAAAAATAAACTAGAATGTTGGCTATAAAGTCAAAAAATTGAAGAAATAAAGAAAAGTGTTCAACTTTACACTATTTCTTGTTAAGTGCTCCACCATGGCTCAAGGGCCATGGGCACCAATCCCCTTCATTGTGTCACCACTGAAACAAAAATCACCACTCTTTGTTGCCATGTTGCCATTATGAATCCTCATTTGTCCTCGCCAATGCAGATGCCAATGATGCCACTGGGTACCACACCAACCCAAAGTCGACTCCACAGTGACCATGAGTCCCTTTGGGCCTACCTCGCCGATGCAGCCATTGTTGATGTCACCGTGTTTCGCGAAATCATCTCTGTTGACACCTCCACAAACCTGCACTGGACATGGATGCCACCAGGAACCCAAACGTACATCTGCTGCAGCCATGAGCTGACACGAGGACCACCCCAGCGATCCAGAAACCGCTGGGAACCCAAATTTGCCTTCGAAGCTGCTACCACGAGTTCACTTTGGGCACACTCAAGTCCACGCTGGGCTCACTCATTGCCGCCGATGCCATCACCACAACCCAGCTCTTCGCCAAGTGATAAGTAAAATTAAATAGTAAAAAAGAAAAAAAAAGCAAAGAGAGAAAAAAAGCAAAGAGAGAAAAAAAGAGATGAAAAGAAAAGCAGATGAAGCAGACAAGCCTGGGGCTCAGAAGTGCTACTCCAGCACCATCTTACTTGAAATTTCTTGACTAGACGCTGTCAGTCTCACAGAATTGCCCTCATCACAAATTCTCCCTCACTACAGGGCTAGACAGATGGACCCTGGAACCAGACACCCCCTGGCAGGCTGCAGTGCCAGTACTCCAGGCAGACCTAGAGACCCTCTTTGCCTATTGTGTTGGTACAACTAAAGACCATCTTGTACAGAGATGTCACCTCCTGCTCCATTCCACCTCCCATCCACTCTTATAGTGGAAGCCTACGCCTGTGTTCTTAAATTAAAGTTATGAAAAAATTGGTGAGAAGATACTTCCACTTTGAATTACTCTCTCAGCCACGTACACTTTACTGCAGCTAGCTATTTCCTCTCAAGCTGGAAGGTCTCTGATTTTTCTCCCAACTTTGAGAGCTTAATCTACAGCTCTTTTTCTTTATTCAGTTGTGGGATATTGGCATTGCTGGCTGGGTGGAATTCATTGCCCATCCCTGGTTTCCCTTGAAAAGGTGGTGATGAGCCTGTCATCTTAACAGGCCACCTGCTGTGGGTTGACCAACAATGTCCTTAGGGAGGGAATCTCAGAATTTGACCCAGTGAAAGTGAGCCTGGGCCTCATAGCCCAGCTCTGCAGCTTATCTATGTCTCTCTGTAACCTACAACATCCTTCGTCACTATTCACAACTCCACCAACCTTAGTGTCCTCTGCAAATTTCCTAACCCACCCTTCTGCATCCTCATCCAGGTCGTTTGTAAAAATGACGAACAGCAGTGGACCCAACACCGACCCTTGCAGTACACCACTGATAACTGGACTCCAGGATGAACATTTCCCATCAACCACCACCCTCTGTCTTCTTTCAGCAAGCCAATTACTGATCCAAACTGCTATATCTCCCACAATCCCATTCCTCCGCTTTTTGTACAATAGCCTACTGTGGGGAACCTTATCGAACGCCTTGCTGAAATCTATATACACCACATCAACCGGTTTACTCTCATCTACCTGTATGGTCACCTTCTCAAAGAGCTCAATAAGGTTTGTGGGGCATGACCTATCCTTCACAAAACCGTGCTGACTATCCCTAATCAAATTATTCTTTTCCAGATGATTATAAATCCTATCTCTTATAACCTTTTTCAACACTTTGCCAACAACTGAAGTGAGGCTCACTGGTCTATAATTACCACGATTGTCTCATTTGCTATCCTCCAGTCTTGTGGCACTATTCCTGTAGACAATGATGATTTAAAGATCAATGCCAAAGGCTCGGCAATCTCCTCCCTGGCTTCCCAGAGGATCCTAGGATAAACCCCATCCAGCCGAGGGGACTTATCTATTTTCACACTCTGCAGGATTTCTAATACCTCTTCCTTGTGAACCTCAATCCCACCTAGTCTAGTAGCCTGTATCTCAGTATTCTCCTCGACAACATTGTTGTTTTCTAGAGTGAATACTGTTGAAAAATATTCATTTAGTGTTTCCACTATCTCCTCTGACTCTACACACAACTTCCCACTACTATTCTTGACTGGTTCTAATCTTACTCTCGTCATTCTTTTATTCCTTAAAAACCTATAGAAAGCCTTAGGGTTTACCCTGATTCTATCCACCAACAACTTCTCATGTCTCCCCCTGACTCTTCTGAGCTCTCTCTTTAGATCTTTCCTGGCTACCTTGTAACCCTCAAGCACCCTAACTGAGCTTTCACATCTCATCCTAACATAAGCCTTATTCTTCCTCTTGACCAGAGATTCCACTTCCTTCGTAAACCACAGCTCCCGTGCTCTACAGCTTCCTCCCTGCCTGACAGGTACATACTTATCTAAGACACACAGTAGCTTTTCCTTGAATAAGCTCCACATTTCTAATGTGCCTATCCCCTGCAGTTCCCTTCTCCATCCTGTGCTTCCTAAATCTTGCCTAATCGCATCACAATTGCCTTTCTCCCAGCTGTAACTCTTGCTCAGTAGTATACACCTATCCCTTTCTATCACTGAAGTAAACATAACAGAATTGTGATCACTATCACCAAAGTGCTCACCTACTTCCAAGTCTAACACCTGGCCAGGCTCATTACCCAGTACCAAATATAATGTGGCCTCACCCCTCGTTGGCCTGCCTACATACTGTGTCAGGAAGCCCTCCTGCACGCACTGGACAAAAACTGACCCATCTATGGTACTCGTACTACAGTATTCCCAGTCAGTATTTAGAAAGTTGAAGTCCCCCATGACAACTACCCAGTCTCTCTCACTCCTATTGAGAATCATCTTTGCTATCCTTTCCTCTCCATCTCTGGAACTATTTGGAGGCCTATAGAAAACTCCCAGCAGGGTGACCTCTACTTTTCTGTTTCTAACTTCAGCCCATACTACCTCAGTCCCCAAACATCCTTTCTGCAATTGTAATACTGTCCTTGACCAACAATGCCATACCTCCCCCTCTTTTACCATCTTCTCTGTTCTTATTGAAACATCTAAATCCTGGAACCTGCAACAACCATTCCTGTCCCTGCTCTAACCATGTCTCCGAAATGACCACAACCAATCAGTTTAAATTATGCCCCAGGATACTAAAACTCAATTGAATTTGAATTTTACAGTTTTGACAACATTGAACCAATGAAACAATCCAATGTTTGGGATATAAAGTAGTCAGCATTTTGAGAGTTATCCATTGAGAGGGTAAACTGCTATCGAGAAACTTCCATTCAAAACTTTCTCTATCAAAGGTACCGTTTTTGTATGAAACATCTTTGCAGCAAAAGACCGAAGATGACCCAGGGAGATCTTCAGCCAGAGGAAGACAGTCACCCGACTAGGACAGCCACTGTCTGGTTTTGAAAATTAAGTTGACGTAATTTTATTAGGGACTTTTATTGGATCAGTATATTGTTATAGAGTTGAAGCTAGTTAACAGACCTTTAAGAGAAAGGAGGTTTAGAGTTGTAAATAGTTGTGGTTTATTGTTTACTTTTCGAGTTAAAGAATAAAATTGATATTTTTCTTTAAATAGTGGAAGTTGTGAATTCTCTGTCATTCATGTTTTAACAGATTATGATGTGAGGTGAGCTTTTCTGGGTGTTTGGTTTGATGAACAGAGGGGTTCTCCACCTTGTTGTAACAGTTTGGGGCTCGGGTCCATGATTGGGACAAGTTTAGACAGATCCAGTCTGAGATTTGGACAGATTTGAATAGATTTGGGGCACAAAAGATCCCAGCAGATTTAAACACTTGCCAATTTGTGTTCTTGATATTTAAACAAAATATAGGTGAAGCAATTTATTTAATTTTGGTTATTTGTGGTTGGTTAAATTGAAAGTGAGAGAAATAGCTCTTACAATTGCTAAAGAGGATCTGGGGTTTGAAAATAATTCCCAAATTTGCCATGAAAGTTTAGAAAGACCATACTTTTAGAATTAACAGAAAGGTTAGAATTGGGTCTAACCAGGGACAAAAGTAAAGCTGAAATTGTAAGGGAATTAGTCAAGCACTTGAGTGTGTCAGAGAAACAGTCAAGTGCAGTTGAGTTAAAAAAACTTAAAGGACAATTAAGGAAAATGGAGTTCGAAGATAAACAAAGAAAGCTTGAGAAAAGAGAGAGAAGGTTCTTAGCTGAGCAAAGAGAGAGAGAAAAGAAAGGAAGGGAGACAGAGCAAGAAATGAAAAGAAAAGGAGAAGGAATTTGAACTTCAGAAGGTGCGACTTAGTCAGGAAAGTCAAGTTAACAGGATGGAGATTAAGAGAGAAAGTAGTATGTGTACAAATATGTGAAAACACTGCTGCATTTTAATGAGAAAGATGTCAAAGCCTTTTATTTAATTTGAAAAATTGGCTCGGCAGATGTAGTGGTCAGAGGACTTGTGTGTAATGTTAGTTCAGACTAAGCTGCTGGACAGAGCTAGTGAGTTATTTGTAGTGCTGTCAAGAGATTATGCAGATGCTAAATTGGTTTTTTTGAGTGCTTATGAATTGGTACCAGAAGCCTATAGATAGTGGATCAGAAACATGAAGAAGGAACCAGGTCAGATTTATGTTTGAGTTTAAAAGAATTAAACATAGTAATTTTGATAGATGGGTGCGGGCCTTAAAAATAGATAAGATCTACGAAGTTCGAAGAGATACTGTTCTTCTGGCAGAGTTTAAAAATTCCCTTCCAAAGATGGTAAGAATTTATGTGGATGAACGGAAAGTTCAATAAGTGAGAAGAGCAGCAGAGATGGCATTGGTGCATAAGGCAAAGTTTAGCTTCTGGCAAGAATTTCATCCTGTGAGGGATAGAAATTGGGAGAAGGGGAGATCCTACACTACAAAACAAAGTGTACAGAACAATGGTAATTGTTTGCCACAGGTGAAAAAAGAAACTCAAAAGGGTGGAAATTAGGTGAAAGGCCTCAGGTATGACCACTGTGGTGAAATGGGACATGTAGAATCAAGTGCTGGTCGTGAAGGAAAGGCACTGTGGGAAAGATGTGGGAAAAGAAGCTGAGCCAGTGGCATTAGTGAAAGTAGTAAAAGGTAACCCAAGAAAAGTCAAGGAGCTGCAGAAGACTGCATAGCCCAGGCAGGGGCTGGGTATGGAGTTAATGCCTGATCTCTATGAAGTCTTTGCCTCTGTGGTTCAAGTTTACTCAGAAAGAACAGTAGGAGAAAGGAAAAATGTTATAATTTTGAGAGATACAGGATCTAAACAGTCTCTAATAGTAAGAGATGAACATATTTGCACTCATTTTGATCTGTTACCTGGAGAGTGGTAATTTGTGGGATAGGTGGACTGAAATTTAGTGTTCCCCAATGTAAGATTAGGTTGGAATGCCAAATTGAGACTGGGGAAGTAACAGTGGGAGTGATTGACAGAGTGTCAGTTCCAGGAATTCAGTTTGTTCTTGGGAATGATTTAGCATGATCCAAGGTGAGAGTGACAGCCTTGTTGTAGAGAAGCAAAAGAAAGACCAGGGAACTGAGGAGTTAAAAGAAAAATACCCTGGAATTATCCCAGGCTGTGTAGTAATAAGATCCCATTAACGTAAGTCACAACATGAAGCAAAAACTAAAGAGGAAGGTGAAGGAGTCTGTCACATTTAGATGCTTCCATGGAGGCTCTCTCTCATTGAACCCCTCGTGAGATTTTTTGTACTATGTTCCTGAATTCCCTTTATTACCAATGCAACATATTCTGTTTGTCATATTTTCCCACTCACCACACCTGGAAGTGTTGGCCACTGCCAGGATTTCTGGGATTCTTGGCGACAGCATCATCTTTAAAGAGTTAGCTGTGTACTCAGTCAAACACTGAAAGTCTGCAGCTGCCCTGCACAGTTTGTTTCATTTGCCCTGGATATTTGGTACAGAGGCTAATTGCTACCTTGTTTTGTCGATGGGGACCTGGAGACCCTACTGGAGAGAGCATGTGTACAGTCACTGCCCATGGATTTTTCCCTGAGATCTTGTTGATTGATGGAGGTCTGGAGGAGCAAGCAGTGAGAGAGAGTTGCCATTTGCTGCCTGTCTTCCATGTTGGCCATTGTCAAGTCTAGTTTCCATCTGGTGGCTGGAAGATAGGAAAACGCATTTCAGTGAAGCAGGATGACATGAAAATGAGGATATTAATAGATGCCCATGCATGCAGAAAGGCCTCTTTCTGCTCATTAATGAGAAACTCATTCTGTTCTTCAAAAATTAGTGGAAGATGTGACTACTTGTGCTCAGTGTGGGAAGCACCTCACTGCTGACCTTGTGATTTTTCTAACTTTATCAACAATGTCAATGTTGCTCAGTGTCTGGGAAGATTCCTGTCATTGTTTCAGAAATGTCTTCAATATTCAAAGTCAGAATCTTGAATTAAACTGTAATGCGAATTTGAATTTAGTATAAAGACTGTTTACAATGCCATTGTGTTTTAAGCGAAGAGATTGTTGGTTTGTTTCAACTTTTAGAACGTTATTAAAATAGATGTCATGGTGATTCTATTGAGTAGCTATCACTGATTGTAGTAAAAGTCCATTTAATTCACTAATATCCTTTTGGGAAGAAAAATTGCTGTTCAAGGGTAATTAGTATGGGCCATAAATACTGGCCTTGTCAGCAGCATTTGTGTCCCATGAAAGAATAATGATGAATAGATCATGTTCCATATGTCTCTGAAAGAAGTCACCTTTTGATTTTAATAATGTACCAAGTTTGTGAGCAATTGATAGAAACCGGCTGATGCATATCACTTTAGGAACCCATTGACATACTTTGTTAGCTATAGAAATGCAACCAATTCATTTTCTATATAGCAGGCAACTTTGCTGTATCTAGGTATTTTCCCTGGAGAATCCTGTATTGTGTTTGATAATAATTTGCTTCCATCAGTAGGTGGCCCTCACATTCTGATTTGAGATAATAATATAGTTCTCTCTATTGACTGATACCTACTATACTTTGAAAAGTGAAATCAGATGTCTGCAACATTGAATTTTAACGCAACAAAAATAGTGACAAATCTAATGTTTCAGCAGGTTACTTGACATAATGCACCTCTATAAAATTATGGTGGAATATTTTTGTTCAGATAATCTGATGTTTTGCAGTGAATGCAGCATTTAGATCGATACTGAATTCACAGATGTCTTTTTATCCTCACCTTGCATGAAAAGCTTCTCCGACAAAGTTGGTTGAACTGCAGCTGATACCTCTGTTCAGTAAGTCTTACTAATGGGGGCAGATTCGTGAAAAATGACCTCTTGGGTATTGACTTAGCTCAGTCAGTAGTTCTCTTGACTGAGACAAAAGATTGATGTTTAAAATTTGAATGCAGGAGTTGAGCTCATATTCTGTGTTATATGTCAGTGTGCAGTATACAGAATTTATGTTTTGTTGACAGTTTATTCTTTGGGTGAAAGCAAATATAATTCTGCATCTGAAACAATCTATCTAATCATTTAATTTTATTGCTGTTTGTAGGATGATGATTTGCACAAAATGGTTGCTGCACTAATTCCTATGTTAACTGAATAATATGATTTATTTTCTGTGGTTTATTTCTGAGTGTGGTTAAATGTAATGCAAATGTGTTATTTCTTTTTATTTTATGGACCTTGAAAGTTCTAGATTTGAGATTGAGTGAGGTGGTTGGAATGGAGAAGGAAATTTAACCAGAGCTCTTGCTCCTCTTTGCTAGCCAATAAATGCTGCCAGTCAGTACCTGTGTTGCACAGAAGTAGATTTTTATGAAGTTGACACTCAATTTTTTTGTGTGTTTTTCACTGTTAAGAGTGACAAGTGACAAATGCTCAAGAGGAACAAATTTAATAGTTGGTCTGTCAAAAGTTGTCCAACCTCTCAAAACCAAGCCTAAAATCCCGAAAGTATATGTTCAGACAGCAGAAAGTGGAAAGAATTTGTTCTTGTGAGCAGAAGGGAATTTTTCTCAAGGTGAGATGCTTAATATAAGATCTAACGCTTCCAAAATGTTTTAATTATGGGAGAAACATTTATCCACACTGAAGATTTCACCATTTCCCCATTTTTTTTGATTCAAAATGATGTGATGTGTGCTGAGGGAGAAAGCAGAGTTAGTGATGAGTTACAAAGAATTTAAATACTTTGATGCAAGAATGAATAGTGAAATATCCTCAGCACTGTTGCTGCTCAGTGACAGACATTTATGGCACCCACGAGCGTAGGGGTGTGATGGATGGGCTCATAAAATAAACAGAGTGACCGGCTCACTGTCTGCCTTCCCACCTGCACCTGCCCTGCCCCTGTTTTAGGTAAGGCATTGGGCGGCCTCCGAGCCTTGGGCATATCAAGACCCTTGAAACCACTTAACTGTCAATTAACTGCCTTGACTGCAGTCTTCAAGATAAGATAGGGAAAAGTAAAGCAGGTTTAACTGTGAGAGTCGGTGTCAAGGAGCTGTTTTCCCTGGAGCATCTGAGACCTTATCAAAGTTTATAAAATTATGAGGCATATGGATAGGATAACTAGACAAGAACTTTTCCCTGCGGTGGTGTAGTCCAGAACTAGAGGGCACAGGTTTAGGGTGAGAGGGGAAAAATTTTAAAAGAGACCTAAGGGGCAACTTTATCTCGCAGAGCATGGTGCATGAATGTACTGAGCTTCCAGAGGACGTTGTGGACGCTGGTACAATTACAACCTTTAAAAGGCATCCGAATGAGTATATGAATAGGAAGGGTTTGGAGGGCTATCGGCCAAGTGCTGACAAATGGGACGACATCAGGCTAGCATAAATGGTCAGCATGGACAAGTTGGACCAAAGGGTTTGTTTCCATGCTGTACATCTCTATGACTCTAATACAATAAATTAACACTTTAAGGGGTATCTGAGTTTGCTGAGTTACACTACTGTATTAAGACAGGGCCTGAGCATCATCATCATTACTTTCAAGTGCAGGGTTACGAAAAAAGAAAGTATTTAGTCCAGCAATGAATGGCTGTTGTTCATTGTCCTCAGACTGTTTCTTGGAGGTTAGCTTAAAAAAGGCATCTAATTTTTGCTGCTTTGCCTTCTTTTTTCTGTTATGAAGAAGCTGCAGATAGGGTGCAAGATAAGACTTTATGCCACAAACTCCTATCCTGCTGCATTCTGCGTTGTAGTCATTGTCTTCTAAGAGCTGCAACTGCTTCTCAACCTCACTCAGGATAGACGACAGAAGAGAAGTGGAAAGTTCTCATGGACTTCTCATCTTCATCTCGAGTTTCAATTTCCCCCGCAGCAACAAGCTGTTGTAGATCAGTCTCCTCTTCTACATATCCAACTTGCTTCGCAAGAGTGACACAATGTCTGTTGTTTGCTGGAAGCTCCTCTGATGGTTCAATGACTTCAAAATCGTGAAGAAAATCTGGGAGACTCATCTGCCAAGTTGCATGTAAGTCGTCCTTACTGACATCACCCCAGGCCTCCACAATGATGTCAATCGCATTCTTAACGTTAAAGCTCTTCCAAAATTGAAGAACACTGACTTCATTATCTCCCTTGGTAGCTGCAATCTGCTTCCTGAATGTGCATCTTTTAAATAACAAGCTTTAAAAACTACTGTTGCACCCTGGTCCATGGGTTGAATGAGAGAGGTTATTTTCAGAGGAAGAAATAGCAATTTCAGAAAGCTCGCCGATGGTAATGGATGGTTTGGTGCATTGTCCAGAATGAAGAGAATCTTGAGATCCAATCCAAACTCCTGCAATAATTTCAAAAAACATCCTTGAGCAACAATGGTTAGGTCAGCAAAAAATTGAACTGTCATCCAACCTTTTTTGCTTGACCTGAAGTAAACGTCTAGAGTGGACTTAAGGTAACCGGGGATGGAATCACATAACAGCCAATGGGAGTTTGCTTTTTAAAAAAATGTTCCCTGATTCATCATTGTTTACAGCCAAATCACGTTGACAAAACGTGTGCTATAAGAGAATGACCTGTAGACCCCTCACTAGCTGCCAGCGAGATTCTTATCACATTGTTCAAAACCTGGCTGCAGAATCAAACATTTTTCTCTCAACATCGAGAATCTCATTTCTGCTGATCTCACCATATTGCCCCAACTGACTTGACATTGCCCAAGTCATTCAGGGACTGGGAAGATATCACCCAGCATTTCCTCTTGTTGCATCTAGATGGCATTGCTTTATTCATTGGATATTTGTGATTCACCATAATAATTGATCTATTTGATGTGAACTTAATGTACATGGTCTTTTTAATCTTGTTATATGCAATGAGTTCTGGAGAGGGAAAGGCATTTTGGACACAATACTAGTTTTGAAGTGAGCTTAGTTTTATTTTGAAGTGTTGCAGGGAAATCATGGTTGTATCCAAGCTATCACAGTGTCACTGAGGAACAGTTGTAAGAAACACGGACAGAACATCACTGAATATTACATGATTTTGCACTAGAAGATAAAATTATATTAAGTGACAGACATCATGCCTAATATGCATTTGTAGGATCCATTGAATAGAACTGATTTTCTGCAGTTCTTGAATTCCCTGTGGATTTGTTAAACCTGAATATTGTGTTCAGCAAATGTCTTCACTATTTCATCTCAGAGGTTGTCTAATGGTGTTTTACTGCTCACTTCCAACTTTGACCTTTATTTGCATAATGAACTGTAGGAAAGCTAATTTCATTTAAATGAGGAACCTGGGTACATAATGTTTACATGATCCAAAGTTTAATAATTCACCTCTAACAGTCAAACATTTTATGCTTTTTGATGCTACATTAATTATTTTGTGGAAATAATCTATAAATGGAGCATTTCAATAATTTAAAACAATTTCTCCTACTGAAAATAAATACTGCTTTTCCTTCAAATTCTGAAACAAAATCAAACATTTCTCATCTGATCAAGAAATTTTAATGTTTATTGACATTAATTAAATTTTATGACCTATGATATGATGGTCATTGTTTTTGAATGAATATGTTTGTTTTTTGAAATTATCCATTGAATGAATCAATGCCAGCTCTCACAAAATGGAAAACATCAGAGATTTTGCAACTAAGGCAATATGCTTACATGAAGCCTGAACAAGGTTGCAAATTAGAGAAGTAACTAGTCACACAAATACTTTGAATACCCTTCACAACTTACGCTGCTTTTTATCTTTCTAAAAGTTCCTTCACCTTGAGTGGAATTAATAGTCAAAGGACATTTATGAAACACGGATATGTTTTTACTTGAAGCAGAGAAATACTTCCAAGGTCTCAGAAATAACTTTAGCTCAAACACTTGTAAGTCACAAACCAAGATGGATACAATGTCTCTGTTAGAAATTTACCCATCATTGCCAACTGAAAATGGGAAGAAAACATCACCAGACAAGGAGGGTGAGAGCAGAAATTAGTTGATTTTTTAAAAACTCATCTATTGACCAGTCAGCCTGCCACAAGAATTCAACAAGTGTGACATAGCAGGTGAACACATTATCAGGCTCACCTGCACAATGTTGAATCACAACTTCAATCTTGTGACATTTTTCAGTTAAATCAGATTCTGAGTCTGATCTAAGCACTGTACTTCATTGTGGATTGCACACTGTAAGATAAAATAAGCAAACAAAATGCAACAATGGCAATATAATCATTCATAGAAGATATGAAAGTTATCCGAAAAAGAGAACTCTGACTTGCTGACCAAATTCATTTTGGGAATCATTTTGAAGGAACTCTGATGTTATATGGCACTCTTTATGCAAACACTTTATTCATATACTCCGTGCAACAATGTGCTGCGAGGCCTATGATAATGTGAGCTCTGGGATGCAATTGGCTAGCACTGAATAGTGCAGATTGCAGTGTTAGATTAATGTTCCAGAGTTTGCAAGATTCGCTTGGGGGAGAAATTTCACAGAGCTTTATCTTCTTGAAAAATTTATCCTTGGTAATGCAGTTCCTTCATTAGATTAAGTAAGTTGGATAATACGCATGATAAAATAAATTGAGCGTGACCTATGGAATGAATTTGATTTGGTGGACTAGATGTTGATTTATCATTTCACTTTTTTATTTGCTACCATTAGTTAGACAATCACATTAGCATTTTCTTTCTCCTGAGTTGTAATTCAAATAATAGTAAATGAGAAGAATATTTTACTTTAAATTGCAGAACTTACGTGAAGTGTCGAAACAATAAAACACCAAGCTTGTAAAGGAGGAAAGGAAGTCTAGGTAAATCAAAAAATAATGATTTTGGAATTGTGCTTATATTTTAAGTTGAGGAAAAACAAATCACGTTAAGTGTTTGTCATTCCCAATTACTTAAATCATTAATAACATTACGTGATGGTTATGAATTATGGTTTATCTTAAACTGTCTGAATATTGGAATAATAATTTGAAAAACAATAGAAACTCAATGATAGTTGATTCTCTGAAAAAAATGCAGTATTCTTCATAGTTGACTTTATCCATTAATTATGCATCAAACCCTTCACTGGTTGGACATGTACATAGAACAATGGAAAATGATTTAAATTGTTGAATGTCAGTTATCTAAGGCTCCGGACATCACTGCAGGAGTTCATCATTGCAGTGCCTCAAACTCTGCAGCAGTGACATATCCTTCAAAATAAAGTCACAAAGATGTTGTGCACTGGTGACTACACAATGTGCAGTTTCATTTGAAATTTCTCAACAACAAAGCACTCCAGTCCCCCTTGAGGAAAATCTGGATGGTATACAAGCATGTAGTGAAAGTTAAAATGAAGATTTGCATCGCAAGTGGAATCAATTACTCTCCCCAATTCTAGTCACAGTTTTTTGGCATTGAATGGCATTACCATTGTCAATTTTTTACTGTCAACACCTTGGATGCTACCAACTAGGCCAGCCAAGTTGGAGGGGGTGGGGCTGGGGAGAAAGTAGCTCGGAGTGCAATAGGTGAATGGAGGAAGGGGTAAAGGTGATAGGTCGGTGAGGAGGGTGGAGCAGATAGGTTTCCTCATTACCTCTCCCACCACCTTACCCCAGTTCCAAACTTCCAGCTCAGCACCATCCTCATGACATAGCCCACTTGTCAATCTTTCTTCCCACCTATCCGCTCCACCATTCTCTCCGACCCACCACCTTTACCCCTTCCTCCATCTACCTATTACACTCCCAGCTACCTTCTCCCCAGCCCCCCCCCCCCCCCCTTATCTTCCAGCTTCATTCCTGATGAAGGGCTCCTGCCCAAAATGTTGATTTTCCTGCTCCTTGGATGCTGCCTGACCTGTTGTGCATTTCCAGCACCACTCTAATCTTGACTCTCATCTCTAGCATCTGCAATCCTCACTTTTGCCCAGCCAAATAAGAGCTAGCTCTAAGCACAGGCCAGAGACTGACAATTTTGCAGTGATTAGTTCAACACTTGATTGCCTAAAATAATGCAGAAGTTTCTACAAGACCTATAATGCACAAATTAAGAGAATGATGAATGATTCTCTGCGTTCTTGAATGTAGTTTCAACAACACATGAGAAATGTGACACAAACTAGGTCAAAGCTGAATCCACTACCTTTGTGTACATTCCCACCACCATCAGTACTGCATGACTGTAATGTGTACCATTGACAAGGCTCACTATAACAACTCATTAAGCTTCTTCGGCAGCATATCTCTTACCTGCACCCACTGACACCTATAATTACACAAGTACCAGACAGATTTGAACATCACCATCTTCAAATTCTTTTTCAAGGTTCATGCCGTCCTGGCATGGAAATGCATTACTTTTCCTGAATTATTGCTGAGTCAAAAACCTGGAACTCCCTATCAAACAATACTTTGGTTATGCCCACACCTCATAGATAGTTACAATTCAAGAAGCTGCTTACCTGCCTCTCAAGTGCAATGAGGATAGCAAATGTTAACCACCTCAGTGATATCCAAATGATGTACATGTATCAATAAATTAAATAAAAATATTTCAATGGTTGTAAATTGAACATACTTTTAAAAACACTGGCATTTACAAAGCAATTTCCCAATTAAGGGACATCTCAAAGTGCTTTACAGCCAGTGAGTTATTTTGAAGTATAGTCATTGTTATAATGCAGGAAGACTTACTTTAATATAATGCTTTACAATGTTTCATAACATTCCAAGGCACTTGATAAATGTGTTCGTGAGTAGAATAGAATAACCATTATTGCCACATATCCTCGATGAGTACAGTGAAAAGTGTATATGTCGCCAGTTACAGAACTGACTGAGGTACATGGGTACCTAGGTGAAGCTTCTTTAGATACAAAATCTTAGATAGTCAAGAATTAAAAGTTCAGTACAGCAGACCACACTGGCACTGAGTTCCCAGTCCGCACTGGCCTCTGGCTCCATACCAAGCCAG
Source organism: Chiloscyllium plagiosum (assembly GCF_004010195.1). Lineage (NCBI taxonomy): Eukaryota > Metazoa > Chordata > Chondrichthyes > Orectolobiformes > Hemiscylliidae > Chiloscyllium > Chiloscyllium plagiosum. The sequence continues at coordinate 31,877,514 of NC_057721.1, forward strand.
AAACATGCCACACTGGAAGGCTGCTGCACCAGGTCAGGAAGTCACCACGCCACACTGGGAGGCTGCTGCACCAGGTTAGAAGGTCATTATGCCATATTGGGAGGCCATTGCACTAGGTGGGGAGGTTACCATGCCAACACTGGGAGACCATTGTGCCAGGCGTTGAATCATAGCCAGACAGCTGGGAATCATCATTGGAGGCTGCTAGGCATTGTCAAAGGATGGGATTTGAAGAGAAAAGAAAAGACAAAAGCACAATGGAAGAAAAAGAGAGAAGAAAAGAAAAACAGGCTAAGCAGACAAGCTGTGGCTGGAGCGTCCTATTCCACCACCATCTTACACATATTGTGCACTGCAAGCTCCTTGAGACAACTATATGATAACGACTCGATAGTCTCCTCTTTTGTGATATTGTTTGAGGGATAAATAATGGTCATACTGCTGTACTTCGATTAACTATATGGACGAGCCTCCCACTGTCAGATTTGCAAGTGAGTTAGCCAAGGAAAATTCCTCAAATGGCCTGCCCACAGGGTTGTCTCCCATCTTGACTGCTCTATAATGTTATGGTTAAATGGGCATGGCATATGTAAGTACATTTCCAGTTGAACCCTTTAATAGCCAATTAATCCACAATTAATGACTATTTCTTGCCCATCTGCAATTTTCCCATTGACATAAGGAGATGAGGATGGAGGAGATCTGGTAGCGTGACTCTGCTCAGACCTTGTACAGGAGTGGAGAAGTGCCTCCATCGACAACCTCATTTCAACCCCCCTCACTATCCTCAGTGAAGACATAATCTGAAAATGCATTTTGGATTGTCAGATTGCACACAGTATTTTCCACTTGCATGTACTGGAACATTCATGTAATAATACACAGGGGCCTTGTTCTTTCCAGACAGAACACGTATGTGCACTTTGCCTGGTTCAAATAAAAAAAAGGTGATGTCCATCGGCTGGTTTATTTATTATGGCAGAACTCTGAACAATGAGAGTCAATCTGCTCAGTTTGAAATGTAAACAAAACCTGGCAGTTTATTGTGAATCATTATTTGTTGGCACATTCTCCATGGCAATATCTCTACCAATCAGAATCCAATTACCAATCAGTACTTTCCTCTCATGCAGTATACATGCTGGTTTTTCCTTTGAATTGGTTTTCTTGTAAAGTGAATCCTGATGAGTTTAAGTCAAAGTATTTTTTTCTCAACAATACTTAATGAAACTTGATTTTTTAACATTATTGCATAAGAAGCAAAACTAGAGAGAGAATGAAAGAGTCCAGGTCCTGGTCATCAAGGAAGTGATTGGGACTAGAGGCAGGCTATGTATAACTTTGAATTCACTGCTGCTGATGCACCCTCTGAGGTGGCCTTGGCAGAGTTCAAACAAAAGTAGGAGTTAGAAGCAGTTTGCTTAGACTTAAAGGCATTCTCCTAGTCAATTATGTGGACAGGATTTTGGGTGGGAGAGGGAAGAGATACGTTTGTGTTTATGGCCCTACAGCAAGAAACCTCTGTTTGTGTAGGTCCAGTTGACACTCAGTCTCACCTATTTGCACTCGCTCACTCTTTCTCTTGCTCAAAATCACATGACATCATCAAACGAGGGAGTTGTATACAGAAGGACTTGGCCCAGAAGCAAGGTCCACACTGTACAGAGAGAGAGGAGGGCATGATGAGCCTTCTATGCATAGGGGTGAGTCACTGGGTGCTTTGCCTTGCCTTTAATACCAGCAACCTTTGGCCAGTTTTAATGTGAAGAAAGTTCCAACCGATCAGGCCTCACTCAAGTCACAACAAAAGGTGAGACAGAAAGAAGGGATGAAGAAATGTGTTATGTCCTACTCTGCCAGTGATTGCTATTGTTTAAAACAACCAAAATTTTTGACTCTATAATATTAAATAGGATGGTCAACATCCCAGTTTAGCTTCTTCGGGCAGTGATCATTCAAATGACAAGCTACTTGTCCAATGGTCTCAGACTCCATTAAAGTACAAGCTGAGGTGATTTGCAACCTTTCACATCCATCCAACACAGTCTCCTCTCCTAGCTCTGAGTGCAGGGATGCTGAGGTAAAAACAATGACTGCAAATGCTGGAAACCAGATTCTGGATTAGTGGTGCTGGAAGAGCACAGCAGTTCAGGCAGCATCAGGGATGCTGAGGTTTGGTCTCCAATAACTGTGATCAGTAGTTACATTTTGATTTACAGTAGCACTTGTAATTATTCCAAGAATTCAAAATCTGCCCCAAGTCAGGATCATCTTGAACTGTAGGACTCTAGATTGCATTTGGTATTGCATTTATTCATTTAAGCCAAAGGAACAATAGCTTCATTTCCTTAAAATTTATAATTTAGGCTCAGGAAATATTACCATAGAGATAACCAATAACCACAAATAATAATTGTCAGTCATAATCGTATGGAAATATTACACATGAGTGGCTGGAAATTTATTGCTGTACCGGTTACTAAATTTTGGATGCAAATGGAAGAAATGCTCAAACCATTAATTGCTTTAATTCAATTATGGGATGGTTTGAAATAATATTACTTAATATTTATTGCCTCTACTTTTATACTTGGAAAAATATGCTAATAAAAACATTGTTAGTCTGACGTAGCAACAGTTGCAGACAAAGAAAATCTTGGATCCAACTGGTGATAATATTTCATCAATGTATTTCTAATGATCCTGAAACCCATTTGTTCGCAAATGGCATTCAAGACATCTACAGCTATTGGTCTGGTAGAGTCGTAGAGATATACAACACGGAAACAGACCCTTCGGTCAAACATGCCGTACATGATCCCAAACTTAACTAATCCCACCTGCCAGCTTATATCTCTCCAAACCTTTTCTATTCATGTACGTAGCCAAATATTTTTTAAAGCTAATTGTACTCACATACATCACTTTGTCAGGATGTTTATTCTACACATGAACCATCCTCAGTGTAACAGATTTGCCCCTTATGTCTTTTTTAAATCTCTCTTCTCTCACCTTAAAAACGTGCATCCTAGTTTTAAAATCCCTCAACATAGGGAAAAGATAACTACCATTAACTATATCTGTACCACTCATTATTTTTATAAACTTCGATCAGATCGACTCTCAACTTCTTACACTCCAATGAAAAAAGTCCCAGCCTATCCAGCTTTTCTTTATGATTCAAACCTTGCATAGCTGGCAACATCCTGGTAAATCTCTTCTAAGCCCTCTCCAGCTTAATAATATTCTTCCTAAACTGGCTGACTGCTTCCAAATTACAACATTTCCTTTGAAACCATGTTTTTTTGTCTCTTATGAATGTTAACGTGCAAACTTTAAATTAACTTGCCTCTTCACACCACAGTGAAATGAGCATTATAAAAACCTGCACACGTGTTATCTCTTGGGACTTTGTCAAGCATACAACAATAAGCATCTTCAGAAAAGTTCATCGAGTTTTTCAGAGCTACTGCTGTAAATACATGGATTCTGCACTTGCAAAAATATTATGTAGATAGTGGTAGGTCTGTAGCTGCAAATGTGCATTGACAGATTGGTAAATGTAATTAACAAGTTACATACAATAGAATGAATGCTATTAATTAACATTTGTGGCAAGTAATTGTGTTGTGAATTAGGTATGCAAATCTGCAGCTTTCAAATGGCAAAATAAAAGATAATTTTTTATATGTGAAATAATCACTTTCAGCATATGGAGCTTGGCCTGTAGGCATAAGTCAGAAGGGGCTTATTAAGCTATAAACCTCTTGGAAGTTAATTTATGATGTTAGTCGCTGAAATTATTTGGGAAAAAGTAAAGACATTTAAAGGAATTGTCAGCATTAGGTTAGTTAAACATTTCTTAACTGATTGGAGAAACCAGAAAACATTTGGGACAATTATCCAGTACCCATCCTCGGGTAGTCACATCTCTCATTTCGTCTGGAGATTTTCATAAATGTAAATCTAATCCCAGGATACTGATGGAAGCTACCTTGGAGAAATCCCATCAGAAACTAGAGTCTGTATTTGGCATTTGGACTACATCAACTTTGCTTGCGACATCTGAATTAATTCAATGAGATTTAATTTAATTTGAAGTGAAATATTCGGGCACTGCCAGTTGAGTTCATTAGATTAGATTACTTACAGTGTGGAAACAGACCCTTCGGCCCAACAAGTCCACACCGCCCCGCCGAAGCGCAACCCACACATTCCCCTACATTTACCCCTTACCTAACACTACGGGCAATTTAGCATGGCCAATTGCCTGACCTGCACATCTTTGGAATGTGGGAGGAAACCGGAGCAAACCCACGCAGACACGGGGAGAACATACAAACGCCTTAGGCAGGAATTGAACCCGGGTCTCTCGCGCTGTGAGGCAGTAGTGCTAACCACTGTGCCACCGTGCTGCCCACATGAATGTATCTTTTCAAAGTGAAGGAGCTCAAGCCTATGGGATCACATCTTTGCTTATGTAATCTTGTCCCAAGCAAATGACAGTGCCTACTTGGTCATTAGCAATCACAGCCACTCGGAACTTGAGCTTTGCAAGTTACGACTCCTAGATACCCTAGATACACTTTGGCACAGTGGAGTGGGCGGCACAGTGGCACAGTGGTTAGCACTGCTGCCTCACAGTGCCAGAGACCCGGGTTCACTTCCCCCCTCAGGCGACTGACTGTGTGGAGTTTGCACATTCTCTCCGTGTCTGCGTGGGTTTCCTCCGGGTGCTCCGGTTTCCTCCCACAGTCCAAAAATGTGCAGGTTAGGTGAATTAGCCATGCTAAATTGCCCGTAGTGTTAGGTGTAAGGGAATGGGTCTGGATGGCTGCACTTCGGCAGGTCAGTGTGGACTTATTGGGCCGAAGGGCCTGTTTCCACACTGTAAGTAATCTAATCTAATATTCAGTTCAACAGCACAATCTGTTAGATTCAAGATCCTTATAGAAAAAGACAATGATGGGCCAAAACCCAATTCTAAATTTGGGGAAAGCGGACTTTAATAAGATCAGGTGTGTTCTGACCAGGCTAGCCAAGGAGAATGTACTTTTTGTAAGTCTGTGATTAAGCAAAGGGATGTATTCAAGAAGAAAATAGGGAGTGGATAGGGTCAATATGCTTCAGTAATGGCAAAGGGTGGGACCAACAAACCCATAAAACAAGGATATCAATGGATATATAGGATTGTATGAAGAGAAAAAGGGAGGCTTATGTTGGACATTGAGGTCTCAAACCAGCAGGAGTGCTGGAAGATTATAGATTGTGCAAGGAGAAACTTAAAGAGAGAGGACATGAAAAGTTAATGGTTAAAATTAAGGAGAATCTGAAATTAATTGATAAGTGCATGAAGGGTAAAAGATAGGGAGAGTAAGACCCTTTCAGGACCACATTAGTAATTTGTATGTGAAGGTGGAGCACATTGGTCGGATTATAAGTGAATGCTTCATGTCATTGTGAGAGGGATGATGTGGATACAGAAATCAGGGAGAAAGACTGTGATACACTTAAAAGAATTAGCATAGGCAGAGAGGAGGTTCTGAATGTTCTAACAGAGTTAAATTAGGTAAATTATCAGGGCCGGATAAAGTGTATCCAAGGCTGTTGAGTGAGGCAAGAGCAGAAATAACAGGGACCATGGAAATACTTTTCGATTTTTCTCTGGGTGCAGGAGAGGTGCCAGACTTGGTACCATAATTCACGAAGGGCGCAGCAGGTAAATCAGGAAACTACAGGTTAATCAGTCTCACTTCAGTGGTAGGGAAACTATTGCAAAGAACATCCACCAGTCACTTCAGGTACGACTGAGGATGGATAAAATGTTTAAGGAGGTGTATAGGATACTTGTTTTTATTAGCCAAGGAATAGAGTTCAAGAACAGGGTAATCATGCTGGAACTATGTGAACTGTTGGCTAGGTCACAGTGACAGTATTGTGCGCATTTCTGAAATCCATACCATAGGAGGGATATGATTGCACTGGAGACACTGCAGAGAAGATTTACCAGAATGTTGCCTGGGCTGGAGAGTATCAGTTGTGAAGAGAGATTGGATATATTGGGTTTGTTTTCCTTGGGGCAGAGGAGTCTGAGAGTGGGTACATGATTGAGATGTATAAAATTGAGGGGCACAGACAGGGTGAACAGAAAGGAACTATTCCCCCTGATGGAGGGATCAGTGGCCAAGATGCATAGATTTACGAAGATTTAGAGGAGATGGGAAGAATTTTTTTCACTCAGAAGGTGGTGGGAATCTGAAACTCACTGCCTGCAGGGTGGTAGAGGCAGAAACCTTCACAAGATTTAAAATGTATTTGGACATGTACTTGCAATGCCAAGGCACATACGACTACGATCTTAGTGCTGGAAAATGTTATTAGAATAGTTTGGTGGTTTTTTCAACCATAGCAGACTTGATCAACTAAATGGCCTTTTCTTATGCTGCAGAGCTCGGATTCTAATTTATCTTCAGTTGTTGTTTAAAATTACAACAATATTTGGTTATTAATAATATCTTCAAAAGGCAATTGTGTACTTGCTACATTATTTAAATATCAAACTGAAGCCAAGCTTTTGAGGCAATCTATTTTTTGCAAGTATTAATGATTTAGGGATTCAAACGGTATGAGTGCTAGTATGAGATAAATGAAAATAAGTATTGTCACTTTTGGTAACTAAAGCTCATATGCTGTTTGATTCTTTTGATTTCCTACAGGAAATGGAATATTGAAGGGACAAATTCATTACCTTTACCTGTAAAGCGTGATGCTGTTCCAATGTTAGCTTTGCAACAAAAGGCATCTTGCTGTCTGCCCCATAAAGTAGATGGCATTGCATTAATTGTAAGGTAGATTAAAAGCAAACTTGTCAAACAATGTTAAGAGTTATGGCCAGATTTTCACGAGGCAGGTACACGCAGTTGAAAGAATTCCCAGCTCTGTGGTCCAGAACTGTAAAAGAAAAAAGGTGCTCCCATTCTGATTAATGTTCAAAGTGGCTAGGATGGCTGATGTCAGAATGTGCAACTCAGGAAGAACTGCTGGGTTTTCTGGGTGAGATGATGGACTCTGGTGTAGTACTGTATCTAACATTTAAAATTGAAAGATAAAAGACTAAAATGTCATCAACCATCGCCATTCAAACCCTCGCCAAGGCCTCTATGTCACTTCATACTGTCTTTGCATCTCCCATTTCTTCATATTTTTAATTAAACTCTCTATCTCCCCATTCCATGGTCATTTATAACCTCCATGCAAAACTATGTCAACTTCGTGCCAACCGACATGCCCCACTTCTCAACTTTTCTTACACAGACCATATCAACTCATTCAGTATCCATCATGGGCAAATCCATTATGAGCAAACATCAGGATGGATGCAAGGATGAGATAAATAATGTTCTAAATGTGTATTTACATTCATTAAAAACATCCATTAATTTAAACAAATAAAACCTTATAAAAACCAACATTTCATTCAGTTGCAAATTACAATGAAATTCAGATTTCCATAATTATGTTAAAGAGTCAAATGTCACTTGCATCTATTAATCAAATTATGAAATCAAAGGCACCCTACTGTAGTAATGGATGGTTGTGAAAACAGTCAAGCAGCATCAAGCAGTATTGGAAACTCTCAAACATATGCAAACAGGGTGAAATTAAGCATTTTAAAAATATTTAAATGGCAGCATGTTTAAATGCCTTGATACTCTTGACAGTTCTTTTTGTCAAATGCATTAGATAGTTTTGATTTGATTCTTACTGATCTGTTGATAGTTCCAGATTTCACTCTGGGTTTCTCAGTCAATGAATGTCAGCATCCGATTTGAGTGGAGACAACTGATAATTAAATAGCCAGCTGCCTCTGAAAACAGCACATTTACAAAATCCAGTCAACACCCAATCATACCACGGCAAAAATTGGAAATGCTATGTTTGGGTTCAGGACTTGAGTGCCACAATTTTCCCATTTTTGAGAACCTCTCTGAAATGGCAAAATTTGTGCTTTGATATTTCAAATACAAGTACCCTTTTAAATGTCAGATAAGTATTAGATGTTGCCAAATAGTCTCTTTGACAATTAAAAAAAAGAACTACTACTAGTGTGGGAATCCCATTCTTTCAGCTATTAGTTGAAAACTTCAAAAATGCACTTCAGAAAAATTATTTCCCTTTCTTTACCTTTATCTGTCTTTTAATCCATTTTTTTCTTTTCACTTCATCATTTGTCTTTTTGTAAAACTTCTGTTGACTTCATCCACTTTATTCTTGCACTTTTCTCCTCACCCCCATCCCTTAATCCTTTCATCTGATTTTCGAAGAAGATAATGCCTGGTTGTCTTTCCTTGTCATTGAGGGCTTGCACTCCAAGTGACATGCCATAAAATTAATCTTGAAACATTTGGTAGCAGATCCCATCACAACTTATAAAGGAGTGCCTGCTACCAATGTATGGAATAAACAATCTCTCAGTGTGTAAAGAACACTGGTAAACAGACCCATGCAGCTGCATAATTAGTATTGAATTAGTGTTCAAAACCCAATTGCATTCACCTTGATTTCACTTAAGACAAGAGAGCACAAAGTTTATTTGTAGGTCATTCTATGCTACAGGCAACACCTATACATTTCTACAGCTACATTATAAAAATAGCAATTAAGTACAACACATTACAAATTGCATTATTCCCCAACAAGACTGTTAGTCAAAATTCACGATGTTCTTAGCTTGGAGTATTATGCAACACAGTGGAATTGACCTGATTCTGAAACCTAGTAATTACATTCCCAGCACAACATATGACCCTGGAAATACCTCGAGGCTTTTTCATTTGAGAGAATGTTTAAAATATATTGCATTTCAAATGAGTGAGCACTGATCTAGCTTCAAGAGAGCAGGTATTCATTTAAAAAGGAAACCATTAGCTGGAGATTCCTGCTTTGTAAAATTCTCGCAGTTTTCTTTTTAAACCCTTTAAAACCAAAGGCCTACAGTGGACTAAACTGCGGCAAGTACTTGGTGCCTCCCCTCATAGTATCTTTTATCTTTCACTGGTAACCAGTGGATTGTCGGAGCAAATAGGTCAGATTGTGCCAACATGTTCAGATGTTTGTTCCATTCTGTATTTTGAATTTTTTGCAATTATAGTGGGCGGCACGGTGGCACAGTGGTTAGCACTGCTGCCTCACCG
>NC_057721.1:31886725-31930177 GCF_004010195.1 Chiloscyllium plagiosum
TGTCTGCGTGGGTTTCCTCCGGGTGCTCTGGTTTCCTCCCACAATCCAAAGATGTGCAGGTCAGGTGAATTGACCATATTAAATTGCCCGTAGTGTTAGGTCATGGGTAAATGTAGGGGTATGGGTGGGTTGCGCTTCGGCGGGTCGGTGTGGACTTGTTGGGCCGAAGGGCCTGTTTCCACACTGTAATGTAATCTAATCTAAAAAAAATGTTATTTGATCAATTTAGTGCTTTTGCAGCATTAACATAAAGAACAAATATAACACGAGCTTTTCATTCCTTCACAATGGTTTCACTGCTTTTAAAGCTCAACTGAGATTTCCTTCTCAACTTCTGACCAGCAGGTTTATAAAGTGAAAGGAAGAAAACACACTTTGATGGCAAATGAAAGTTTTCTTCATGCACCTACCAAAACAACAGACTATTGAAAGTTTCAAATGAGGGACAAATGTAGTCAAACTGAAATTTCCAGAAATAGCTGCCTGCGATGTGATATTTCTTCTAGCTTTGCAAAAGTATCACCATTTGAAATACATAAATTGGTGGGAAATTGTTGTATTTATACATTAGATAGAAACTAAACTTGCCGATGAAGTGGGATTGTAGGCCATAGTTTTACATTTTAGGTTATCCAGCATTGTTACCCTGATTCATCAAATTAATAACATGGTACAAAAATATATTATACACGATGTAAGCTTAAGTTCTGAGTAATAAAATTTTGGTCAGCAAAATTTCGAGTTTGGGTTCATTAAATTTGCTAACAATGTATCATTATATTTTGCCATTATGAATCAATGTTCATAGGATTCCTGTATTTTTTATATGTGACTTGTTATTTCTAGCTAACATTCTATTAGTCTTCCTGCTAACTTATTGCACTTGCTATTTGCCTTCAATGACCTATTGACAGTTTGCAACCCCTTCCCATTTAAGTCATATTCTGCAATCTGCTTCTACTACCAAAGTGTATAAACTTGCAATTTTTTGCATAGTATTCCATCTGCCATGGTCTTGCCCACTAAGCCTGTCCAAATCTTTCTGAAGCCACGTTACATCATCTTCACAACACATATCCCCACTTAGTTTTGCATTATCTGCCACTTTGGAAACATTACATTTGCTCTAAATGTAAAGTTCATTGATATATATATGTATGTGTGTGAAGATATAGTGAACCGCTGAACTCAAAGTACTGATCCTAGCAATACCCAACTAGTCTCAGCCTGCCCACTCAAGAATAATCCATATATTTCTACCTTTTCTTTTTGGTGCTTTACCAGTCCTAATCCATGTGCCTCTGATCGCATGTATTTTAATTTTGCTATTCAGCCATCTGTGAGGTCTTTGTTAAAAGCATTCTGACAATCCAAAGATACTGCCCATCAATTCCACTCTATGATTTTGATAGTAATGTCCTCAAAAAAAAACTCCATTTTGTTTGTCAATCAGGATTTCCATTTGAAAATACTTGTTAATTATGTTCAATTGGATCATTATTATGCAAGTGTCCATTTAATCACATCCTTTATAATAGATTCTAGCATTTTCTGTATTACTAATAAAAAGGATAATAAGTCTGTAGTTCCCAATTTTCTCTGTCTCTTATTTTGTAGTGTGGTGACATTTGTAAGTCACCAGTCTGCAAAAAACAATCCAAAATCTATACAATATTGGAAAATTATTACCATTGCGTCAACTATCTCTTGCCACTTTCTTCAACATTTTAGAACATGAACCACCAGGTCCTGAGCATTTATCAACTTTTGGCTCCACTAAATTGACCAGTAAAATCTTCCAAGTAATATTGATTTCCTTCAAAACCTTATTCTTCCTGTCACTTTGATCTCCAATTCTAGAAAAAGTTCTTGCATAGTTATAAACAGACACAAAGTAATCAGTTTGATTCTGACATTCCTTGATCCCACTTCATAAATTCTCCTGACTCTGCCTGTAAGATACCCTCATTCATCCTAGCCATTCCCTTCATTTTCACAACCTGTAGAAGCTTTTGCAATCATTTTATTTTGCTAACGGCATACAGATAAATTGGTATGATCTAACTGCAAATTCAGAAACATGACTGCATGACAACCAGTTTATATTCCGGTTTCTCTTTCCTAGTCAGTCTCTTGGTGCTCCTTTTGCCGTATTCTTCAAAAGAAAAACTTCCCAATCCCCATTTACTACTATTTCTGACAAGTTTAAAAGATTTTTCTATAATATATACAGTCCTTACCTTCTTTTGTCAATGATGGTTGACTGACCTTTTTTTTAAAGATTTGGCATCTTGAATGGAGACATTGTTGCTGTAAGCAATTTAATAGTTCTTCAAAGACTATCCATTACAACTGTATGGTCTTGTGTTTTCATTTGTTTTCTCAAATCTACCTCAAGAAAATGTTTGTACCTTATGCCTTACTTGGCTTTTTGAATTTTAACACTCTTACTTTAGCCTGAACTACCTTACTCTCAAATTTCTTCAAAGTTCTTTCATAATGTCGTCCATTTATAGCAATATTATTAATTGACCCTTTTTATGACATAATATAAATATAAAATAGTTTATCCTGCTGTAAGCTTCACAAAACATTACTGTAGAGAACCATCTCGAACACACTCCAGAAATTCGTCCTTCACAGTTGTAATGCTCAATTGATTTGCAGTCTATACAGATTGAAGTCACCCATAACTGGGTTTCTGATGCTGTATGCTTCTCTCATCTTTTGATTAGTACCATGTCCCATAATACCAATACCATTCAGTTGCCTATAAATTCTCCAATAACCAAGGTTGCTGCTTGCTTTTTCAAATAAATTCTGCACTCATTGTTCTTCTGATCTGAGATCCTCCCTTACGAATGTATTGATCCCATTCCTTATTATCAGCACAACTTTGCCTCCTTTAACTTATATATATATGTCCTTCCTAAACATTTAATGTCTTTGAATATTCAATTCCTATACTGATTACCATGCAGCCATGTTTCTGTATTGGCAGTTAGATCATACCAATTTTTCTGTGTGCTTTTAGATCTTCTATCTTGTTATAAGTGCTGCATGAATTCCAGTAAGGTGCCCTAAAAAAAAACTTGCCTTTTTACATCATTTGGCACACAAACATTTGAAATGCTTGGTGTTGTTTCTCCTGTGTCTTGTCTTTCAAGCAGCTTTTGTACTTCCTGTTTCTAATTTTACTCCCTTCCAATTTGGCTTACCCTGCAAGTTCCCAACTCTTGACTACTAGCTGAAATTCAACCCTACAATGCTGTCGAATCTCCCTGACAGGATTCCCGTCTCTATTATCTGTGGACTGAAACAGTTCTTGTTGTATTTTCTCTCCTATTAGTAAATGCATGATATTCTACTGAATGTCCCTCCAGCAATTAGTCCAAACTGGTGCAATCTGCCCAATGATAGTTTTGCTGCTGTGGTTCTGTTCGCCGAGCTGGAAGTTTTTTGTTGCATCTTCTCACAAAAAAAATGATAGTTTTGATTTGAACATTATGTCTGGGATAACCATATGCAACTAATGTTCAAACCAGTACAATTACAATGTCATCATCCTCGCATTTGTGATATATCCCACTGTAAAGGAGCTTTCCACTGATTTTACTTGTTGCCAGTGTTGCGAACAGTTGGACGTGGTTTCAGGGAAACATTGTTGACTGTACTAAGTTCATAAAACTTCATTGAAGTTCCTGCTACAGAAATGGCAAACGGTTTGAGCAACATGGAATAGTTCTCTTCTGCTTTTTATCTGACACCTTTTTTATGCTTTGGTGCTTAAACAGTCATGTATTTATGTATTAATTGTACTGTATTCTGCATTTATATTCAAAACTTGTCTGAAAATAAAATTTCCACTATATTCAATGAAATAATTATGCTGGTGAAATTTGAGAGTGCACATTGTGATTCTCTTGCTGTTATGTAATATGCTCTTTTACAAGAGAATCAAATGTCAAATCATAGACTAATATAACTAAAATGACACACAGTCACTGTAGAAGGAAATAGCGTAAACATAAAAAGTATTGAGCAGATGCAGGCTATTTGGTGTATTCCACCATTCAATAACATGTCTGCTTTTTATCGTCAATACTGTTTAATTCTCCATAGCCTAGATTCAAAAAATCAATCTGTTTCAGCATTGACTATGTTCATTGACGAAACATCTGGTGTCGAGAATTCCAAAAGTTCACAAATCCTCAGTGAAAAAATTCCTCCTTGTTTCAGAATCAAATTACCATTCCTTATGAATTAATTAGGGAAAGTTCCATGGAGCTTCGTGTGCAAAACTTGCAATATGGTCAAGGTGACTTTATCAAGTGGGATACAAAATTTTGATTCCCAATGACAGATTGAAATATGAAAAAGACAACTCTATAAGTTGATTCTGGAAAAGAATAAAGTTGGACTTGAAATGAATGTTCTGAACAGGGGAAAGACTGAATTTAAGATCATACGACAGAATCTGACCAAAGTGGACTGAGAGCATCTGCTTGTTGGAAAGTCTACATCTGAACAGTGAGGGAAATTTTAAAAAGGAAATTGTGATAGTACCAGATCACTAAGCCCCAATAAAGGTGAAGGGGAAGGAAGCAAGTCCCAAGAACCCTGAGTTTAGAATTAGCCTCCATTCAGAGAAGCAAGGATTAACCAAAAACATCATGGTTAACCCCATGGGGGAGATAACATCTAACAGATTTGAATGAATATTTTGAGGACGTGACTCAGTGCATGAATGAGGGTAGTGTATTTGATGTAGTCGATATGGACATCAGTAAGAGCTTTGACAAAGTGCTGCTTGGGAAATGGTGAGAGCTCCATGCAATTCGGCCAACTCAATCCAAAATTGACTTTGTGGCAAGAGGCAAAGACCGCAGGTTAAAGGTTGTTTCTGTGGCTGGAAGTCTGTCCAGTGGTGTACCAAAGATTTCAATTTAGGGTCTCTGATGCTTGATGTACATGAATAATTTAGTTACAAATATAGGAGGTTTTATTATTGAATTCACGAATGACATAAAATTGGTAGTGTGGTAAATAGCAAGGATGAAAACTTTAGACTGCATGAAGGTATAGACAAGCTGGTCAGATGGACACAACATTTGCAGATGGGGTTTAATCATGAAACCCCATCTGCAGTGAAGTGCATTCTGGGATGACCAAAAAGTCAAGGGAGTACATGATCGGACCTTAGTGAGTACTCAGGGTCAGCAGAACCTTGGTGTGCATGGAAATATATCCTTGTCAGCAACAGGACAGGTTCTGCTTTTGTTCATGGGATGTTAGCATTACTAAGAGTCAATGATGTTGCTGAAAATTCAAAGTCACGTATTAGCTAGGGGAAGGATGGCTAATTTTGTTTCCTGAAGGAGCTCAGTGAAGCAGATGGGTTTTTATGACAATCAACAGTGGTTACATGTTCACCTTTACGCCAGATTTTTTAATTACAGGTTTTAATTAAATGTAAACTTCACCATCTGTCATGGTGGAATTTGAACCCATGTTCTCATGAAGCTCCCATCCTGTGATAGAGTGGTTAAGAGACATACAAAATACTTGCCTTTGTTAGTCATGCCATAGAATACAAGAGCAAGTAAGTTATGATGGAACTGTGGATTGTTAACGAGACCACAGCTGAAGTACAGTGTGCAGATATAGAGACACAGAGTTATACAGCACAGAAACACTTCCAGCACTGATCATTCAGTATGTAGTCATAGTTGTAAAAACAGCAATAGACCCTTTGCTCAATTCATCCATGCTGACCAGATATCCTAAATCAATCTAGTCTCATTTGCTAGCATTTGTCCTAAATCTCTCTCAACCTTTCCTTTTCATGTACCCATCCAGATGCCTTTTAAATGTTGTAATTGTACCAGCCTCCGCCATCTCATCTAGCAGCTCATTCCTTCCAGACATCACACGTTATGTGAAAACTTTGCCCCTTTGGTCCCTTTTGCTCCTCTTGCCCCTCACCTTAAAGCTATGCTGTCTAGCTTAGGACTCCATTACCCTGGGGAAGAGATCTTGACTATTTCCCTTATTCATCCCATCATGATTTTCTAAAAAAATCTCTATAAAATCACCCTCAGCCTCTGATGCTCCAGGGAAAATAGCCCCCATTCAGCTTCTCCCTTGAGCTCAAAACCTCCAATGCCAACAACATCCCTGTAAAACTTCTCTTTGAAGTTTAATAAAATCTTTCCTGTAGCAGGGAGACCAGAATTAAACACAATATTCCGAACCAATGTCCTGTACAGTCACAACATAACATCCCAACTCCTATACTCTATGCACTGTCCAATAAAGGCAAGAGTGCCAAATGCTGCCTTCACTATCCTGGCTATCTGTGACGCTACCATCAAGGAACTGTGAACCTGCACCTCAAGGTCACTTTGTTTGGCAACTCCCCAAGACCATACCATTAGTTGTTTCAGTCCTGCTCTGATTTTTCTTACCAAAATACAACACATCATATTTATCTAAATTAAACTTCGTCTGCCAGATGATAAGGAAGTTTTCGTTACATTGGAGAGTGGCAGGGGATTCATCAGGATGTTGCCCAGTCTGCAGTGTTTCAGCTATGAAATGAGACTGTGTAGGCTGTTCCTTGGAACAGAAAAGACTGAGAGGAAACCTAATTGAACTCCACAGAACAATGAGGGGTGTAAATATTGTCAATAGGAATAAACTTTCCCACTGAGGAGGGGGATTGATTATCGGGGGAAAAAAATAAGGTAAGGTTCAGAAGATTTGGAGGAGATTTGAAGAGTTTTTTTTTACCCAGTGTTTGGGTAACTGGAACTCACCGCCTGAAAAGGTTGTAGAAGCGGGAACCGTCAGAATATTTAAGAAGTACAGAGGTACCTCGATTATCCAAATATCAATTATCTGAATTTTGGATCATCCAAAGAAAATCTCAAGATCCCGATAGAAACATTACATCAAAGAGGTGCTTTTACAACACTGATCGGACCTTTTGTTTGTGATGATTAAAAATTAACTTGGCTGACTGAAATGCTGCCGAGAACAGTCCTGGATATTGATAGGATCCCAGGCACTGTCTCCAAATGACTGACTGCCCACCTTCTCTCTCTCCCCACACTTTCTCTGGACTTCAACACAGGGGTGTACCCTAAACCCCAATTCTCCAGATAATCTCTCCAATATTGACGTGGACAGGGCAAAGGTGGAACTTGTCAAAAAGTTGCAAAAAACGTTGTGTGTGTGTGTGTGTGTACACTATTTTGAGACTCCCCCCCCCCCCCCCCTCAAAGGCAGTAGCAGTCTTGCTGTTGGTGTCCAGTCTGGTTGCCCAGGAAGGGGGCGGGGGTGGGAGTGTGGAGGCAGATGGGAGGGCGTGGGACAGATGGCCAGGTTGGTCAAGGGGCAGGGTTATGCCAGGGTTGGGAGGGGAAACAGGGTGGGTTTGGAACGGGTTGTGGGAGTGGATGGGGGCAGCGGGAGCGAGGTGGGGGCAGACAGGTGGTGGGGGGAGCTCACACACAAAGTGCTGCTGCCTAGTCTCCTGAATGGGGAGATGGCGAGTGGATTTAGCAAGTAGATTAGATTAGATTAGATTAGATTACAGTGTGGAAACAGGCCCTTCGGCCCAACAAGTCCACACCGACCCGCCGAAGCGAAACCCACCCATACCCCTACATTTACCCCTTACCTAGCACTACGGGCAATTTAGTATGGCCAATTCACCTGACCCTGCACATCTTTGTGATGTGGGAGGAAACCGGAGCACCCGGAGGAAACCCACGCAGACACGGGGAGAACGTGCAAACTCCACACAGTCAGTCGCCTGAGGCGGGAATTGAACCCGGGTCTCTGGCGCTGTGAGGCAGCAGTGCTAACCACTGTGCCACCGTGCCGCCCACACTCGATGTGTCAATCCCATTGAACTGATGGAGGGGAGGTAGTGGCAGGAGGCTTCAGCAATATTGCAGTTCACAAGTGTATGTCTACTCAGAAACAAACCCTGAATCAGAGAGAGGGAGCAAGGCAGACAGAGCGAGGAAAAAGGAAACTTCTGAAAACTCTGAGCCCCAGAGGAAAAGCATTGAATCAATTAACCAAATAATCAATCATTTAAACAAAATACTGACTGCCCATCTCGTTTGGATAATCTAGGTTCTTCTGTATACAGGTGAGCCCTTGAAGTGTGATAGCATACAAGGCTACAGGCCAAGTGTTGAGAAATGGGATAAGATTGGATAAGTGGATGATAACTAACATGAAAATGATGAGCCAAAGGAACTCTTTCCATAACACATATATGCACTTGTCTTCTTTGTGCAGTTATGTTTAAGGTCAGTGGTTTCCTTCACTTTATGGCACAAGGGAAAGGAGCAGCAGAATAGACTTTTACACTGAACCCCAGAGACAGCATAATGAAATCAGTGACTGCGAATATTGCAGAGTGAGGTTGGAAGCATGAAGGGTTGGAAGAAGGATTGGTGTCAGAGTGAGGATAGGATTGGTGGCATGGAGAAGTCAAGTCAGAGGGGCCTGGCTTACTTGGTTTGTCGGGAAAGGTTGGTGGTGACAGTCAGCCAAGGTAAGAACATAATGGGCGAGAACAAAAATATTGCCAGGGTTGGAGGATTTGAGCTATAGGGAGAGGCTGAATAGGCTGTGGGGGCTGTTTTCTCTGGAGCCTCAGAGGTTTATAAAATCATGAGGGGCATGGATAGGGTATATCGACAAGATCTTTTCTCTGGAGTGAGTGAGTCCAGAACTAGAGGGCATAGGTTTAAGGTGAGAGGTTTAAAAGATATAAAACTGACCAAAAGGGCAACGTTTTCACGCTGAGTGTGGTGTTTGTATGGAATAAGCTGTCAGTGGAAGTGGTGGAGACTGGTACAATTATAACATTTAACAGGCATCTGGATGGGCGTATGAATTGGAAAGCTTTAGAGAGATATGGGCTCGGTGTTGACAAATGGGACTAGATTGATTTAGGATATCTGGTTGGCATGGATGAGTTGGACTGAAAGGTCTGTTTCTATGCTGTACATATCTCTATGACTCTAAGTGTGGTGTCAGAATAGTTAAAATATTTGTCTGTCTCAGAGGTTTGGCTGGAACAATCATCCAAGATCCAAGGTTCATCAGCCACAATTCAGTTATGTCAGCTGAGATTGCTCTCAGACAATGTGATTTACAATAGATGGAAGGGAGGGACAATTGAAAACAAAACTACAATATTGCTTCTTCCACAATAAAAGAAATGTCCTGAATAATTATGTATCTGTCAATGGTGTCAATCATGAGTTATGTCAGTGTACATTGAGTTTTCTGAATAAACCAATCTCAGCAAACAATAATGGTGCACAAGTGAAACCAGAGTAATGTGAAATATATATGAGAAATTTAGTTTGAGAAACCTCCCTGTTTGTACTTTTGTACTATTAAGGCTTATGTTCACCTGTACTGATCTTTCGAGCAGAAAAAGTCAAGCTTTCAAATCCCTTTGGTCAGTCAGCAAATTGGCAAATGTGCAAAACACGTTTTTAATATTTCAGATCTTCAGGGTTAGATACCACATCAAATGCAGAACATGCTGATCATGCTAACTCACTTCTCTGCTCCAATAGACTTGCAAGACTAGATTCCAGGCTTCTGCTTAGCTTGCCTTTCCACAATGTCCTGGCATACATTTGATCAGCTCCTGGAGATTTATCCGCTTTTTTTTATTTTCTAAGACATCTAGCACTTCCTCTTCTACAATGTGAACTGGTTTCAACACATCAATATTTATTTTGCTTTTTCTCTAGCCTCTATTCATTTCTCAATCGTAAAAACTAATGCAAAATATTTATTTAATTTCTTTTAATATCTCTCCATCTGAGGTTCATAAAGATGCCCTAGTTGATCTTTAGAACATAGAACACAGAAAAGTATAGCACAGAACAGACCCTTCGGCCCACAATGTTGTGCCAAGGATTATTCCAAATCCAAAACAAAATAACCGAACCTATTCACCCCTCAATTCACTGCTGTCCATGTGCATGTCCAGCAGTTGCTTAAATGTCCCTAATAACTCTGCTTCCACCAGCAATGCATTCCATGCATTCATAACCCTGCGTAAAGAACTTATCTCTGACATCTCCTCTATATCTTTCTCCTAATATCTTAAAACTATGACACCTTGTGCCAGTCAATCCTGCCTTGGGGAAAAGTCTCTGGCTATTGACTCTGTCCATGCTTCTCATTACCTTGTATACCTCGATCATGTCACCTCTCTTCCTCCTTCTCTCCAGAGAGAATAGTCCGAGCTTCGTCAACCTCTGTTTGCAAGACAAGCCCTCCAGTCCAGGCAGCATCCTGGTAAACCTTCTTTGAACCTTCTCTGAAGCCTCTGTACTTTTCCTATAATAGGGCGACCAGAACTGGACACAATATTCTCAGTATGGTCTCATCAGGGACTTGTAGAGCTGCAGCATAACTTCATGGGTCTTAAAGTCAATCCTCCTGTTAATGAAAGTCAAAACACCGTATTCTTTGTTAACAACCCTGAGGTGACAACTTTGAGGGATCTATGTCCTTGAATACCAAGATCCTACTGTTCCTCCACACTGCCAAGAATCCTATCTTTAATCCTATATTCAGCATTCAAGTTCAACCTTCCAAAATGCATCACTTCGCATTTATTCAGGTTGAACTCCATCTGCCATTCTCAGCCCAGCTCAACGTCCTGTCTATGTCACGTTGCAGCCTGCAATAGCCCTCGATACTAACAACAGCACCTCCAACCTTTGTGTCATTGGAAAATTTACTAACCCACCCAGCAACCTCCTTATCCAAGTCATTCATAAAAATGACAAAGAACAGAGGCCCAAGAACAGAGCCCTGCGGGACACCACTCACCACTGACTTCCAGGCAGAATACTTTTCATCTACAACCACTCTCTGCCTTATGTCAGCCAACCAATTCTGAATCCAAACAGCCAAATCTCCTTGTATCCCATACCTCTGAGTTTATGAATGAGCCTACCATAAGGAACCTTATCAAATGCCTTTCTGAAGTCCATATACACCACATCCACTGCTCAACCTTCATCGACCTGTCTTGTCTTCTCCTCAAAGAACTTAATAAGATTTGTGAGGCATAATCTGCCCCTCAAAGCTATGCTGACTGCCTTTAATCACGCTATGCTTTTCTAAATAGTCATAAATCCTATCCCTCAGAATTATTTCCAAAACCTTGCTGACCACAGACCTAAGACTGACTGGTCGGTAATTGCCAGGGATTTCTATATTCCCCTTCTTGAAAAGAGGAACAACATTCACCTTCCTCCAGTCCTCCGATATGGCTCTTATGGAGAGTGAGGAAGCAAAGATCTTCGGCAGCAGCTTAGAACCTCCTTTCTCACTTCCCGGAGCAATTTGGGATAAATCTGATCTGGTCCTGGTGACTAATCAATCTTAATGTTTGCCAAAATTTCCAACACATCAACTTCTTCAATTCTTGATCTGTTCAAGCCTGTTTCCCAGCTCCTCAAAGTTCTCATTCACAACAGTTCTCATTTCCTTCGTGAAAACCAAAGTAAAAAACTAATTTAGGGCTTCCACTATCTGCTGAGACTCCACGCACAAGTTCCCTATGCTATACCTGACCGACCCTACCTTCTCTCTCATCATTCTCTTATTCCTCATGTATGTGCAAAGTGCCTTTGGGTTCTCCCTAATCCTTCCTGCCAAGTGTTTTTCATGCCCCCTCCTGGCTCTCCTCAGTCCATTTCTGAGCTCCTTTCTACTAAGCCTGTAATCCTCTAAAGCTGTGCTAGATCCTTGCTTCCTCCACCTTACGTAAGCTGTCTTCTTCCTGTTGACAAGAAGCTCCTGTGTTCTCATCATCTGAGGCTCCTTAATCTTCCCCTTTCTTGCCTGTCTCAGAGGAGCAAATTTGTGCATCACTCACAACAACTGCTCCTTGAACAGTCTCCACATGTCTGTTGTGCCCTTTCTGTGGAACTATTGCTCCCAATCTGTACTTCCCAACTCCTGTCTGATAGTATCATAAGTTCCTTTACCCCAATTAAATATTTTCCCTTGGTAACTGCTCCTTTCCCTCTCCAAGGCTATGGTAAATGTGAGGCAATTGTGGTCGCTGTCACCAAAGTGTTCTCCCACCGCAAGTCTGACACCTGTCCTGGCTCATTGCCGAGCACCAAATCCAAAATGACCTCTCCCCTCATCAGCCTGTCTGCATACTGAGTAAGCAAACCCTCCTGAACACACCTGACAAAAATGGTTCCATCCAAATCATCTGCACTAAGGAGGTTCCCGTCACTATTGGGCAAGTTGAAGTCACCCATAACAATAACCCTGCTAGCTCTGCATTTTTCCAAACTTTGCTGGCCTATGAGTTCTTCAATCTCTCTATTGATGTTAGGGGGTCAGTAGAAAACCCCCAATGAGGTGGCTGGTCCCTTGCTGTTCCTAACTTCTACTCAGTAAATAAACCTTCCTCAACAACCTTCATTTCGGTAGCTGTGATGCAATCTCTGATGAGCAATGCTACACACCCTCCTCTTTTTCCACCCTCCCTATTCTTTTTAAATTTTCTAAACCCTGGAACATCTCACAACAATTCCTACCCCTGTGAAACCCATATCTCCGTTATGGCCACAATATCATAGTCCGAAGTACTAATCCATACTGTAAGTTCATCACTCTTATTTCTGATACTCCTTGTGTTAAAGCAGACATACTTTAACTGATCCCTTTGTTTCATCACGTGAAAAGCCTTCCTAATAGATTCATTATATCCTGTCACTGCTCCATCTACAACTATCGCCCCTCTCAGATATGTAGCTCCCAACCCCTTGCCAAACTAGTTTAAACCCTCCCAAACCACACAAACAAATCTCCCACCCAGGATATTTGTGCCCCTACAGTTCAGGTGCAGCCCTTCCTTCATGTACAGGTCAGGTCCCACCTTCCCCAGAAGGCATCCCCATGGTCTAAGTATCTGAAGCCCTTCCTCCTATACCAGTCTCATAGCCAAGTGTTAAGCTGCACTCACTGACTGTTCCTCACCTCACTGTCTTGTGGCACCGGTAGCAAACCTGAGATCACTACTCTACTTGCCCTGCTCTTCAGCTTCTAACCAAGCTGTCTATAGTCACTTTTCAGATCCTCAATCCCTTTCCTGGCTATATCATTGGTGCCAATATTTACCACAATTTCTGACTGCTTACCTACCCCCTTCAGAATCCTGTAAACCCAATTGGCGACATCCCGGTTCCTTTCACCAGGGAGGCAACATACCTTCTGGGAGTCCCATTCCTGACCACAAAATCTCCTGTCAATCCATCTAACTGTTGAGTCCCCTGACACTTCTAGTCTCCCCCCTTCCCTTCTGAGCCTCAGTGCCAGAGACCTAACAACTATGGCTTTCCCCTGGTAGGCCGTCCCTACCAGCAAATCCAAAATGGTATACTTATTGCTGAGGGGAATGGCCACAGGGGATCGGCTCTATCTGTTGGCTCCCTTTCCTCCCCCTGACTGTAACCCAGCTATCCTTAGCCTGCGTCTGGAGGAGTGACCAACTTCCTATACATCCTCTCAGTTTCTCCCTCAGGCCTCCCGGATGATCCACAGTTCATCCAGCTCCAGCTGCGTTTCCCTAACTCAGTTTTTGAGGAGCTGGAGTTGGGTGCACTTCCTGCAGATGTTGTCAAAAGAGACATGTGTTTACAGACTCTTAGTAAGGTTAGAGGAGGTGGGTGGGAGGTTGAGGGTCTCAGGTTTAGATCTCACCCACTTAAAAGCTTCCTGGCAGCCCTCGTTTCTCCCCGCCCTCTCCTTACAGTTCTGTTCAAAATGGAGGCCCAACTCTCAAGTTAGGTCCCTTTTTAAATAGGAAAAACTGACTTACCCGGCAGGTCTCATTTCTCTCCACCCTCTCTCCTCATCACTCTGTTCAAAATGGAGGCCCGACTCTGAATCTAAGTCCCTTTTTAAGGGGTTCTGTTGTCTAGTTGTTCTCTTCCTCTTAGTGTATTTGTAGAATCTTTTTGGATTATCTTTATGCTCATCTGCCATGGCTATCTCATGTCCCATCTGCATTCCTGATTTTCTTCGGAAGAGTGCCCTTACATTCTTTATACTCTTCAAGAGATTCAATTGGTCCCAGTTGTGAAGATCATTTGATCATCTGTTACATGTACACAGATCAATGAGAAACCTGTTATGTTTGACAACCTCCAATCAACTTTCGATCAATATTTTGAGTCGAGTACAAATAGGACACTGAGGATACTATGCTTCAATGGTAGATGTCAATTTCTTGAAGAGTCTGTAGATAGCGTAATTAAGAACTTTCATGTACTATTCTGAACCATGCAGCTATGGAAACTTAGAATTGATTTGTGTCTCTTTGGTAAATCAGCTACTGACAGAATGGACAGTGCAGTTATCAGTGGATACATACTCTCGAAAATTGTTCAACAGCACTTATAATGCAAGATTCCATTTACTGCAGAACATTCTGCAAAGACGATTGTCTACTTAAAGCCCAGTAGAACATTTGATCAGAGAACACAGACCTCTCATCTGAACAACATGCCATATGTGAAAACATCTGAAAACAATCTATTGCCACAATATCTTGCCACAAATACTGTTTCAAAAACTCACACCACTGAACAGGCAACTAATCTGTTCGAAGCCAGCAACGTGTTCATTGCAGGAAAAGCAGTTACCTCTCTAAGATGTGCTGCAATCTAAAGAATGCGCCAAGCATCAAAGTAAGTTGTTTCTGAGCAAAGATGTACATCCATGTCTCAGTACACCACCTTGAAGATCAAGTTAATGCTGCATGGGATCAATTTTCTTCATGCTACCTATTGATAAACAAGGTTAAACTTTTTGTGGAGAACTAAGACTGACCCCCAATCCAGATGCCAAAGACAGGAAAGCAGAAATAATCCAATTACCCAATACATTCCAGCAGTTGCATCAACACACGATCAATCAGCAGTCATTGCTGATATAACAGAAGCCATCAGACAAAAAAAAGGCTTATTAACTTTTACTCAAGTCTGTCTGTACTTCTTTCACTTTCCTGATCACCTACTGACAAAGACCTATCAGCCAAAGTTTTGGGCTGGGGATATGAAAGATATAAGGAATAATTGTACTGTAAAAAGTAATGTAGGTAACTCATTTGACAATTAATTTGGCTATTTTATTCATTGTTTAGAAATGTTATTCAGAATTTATGAAGGGGAATTAAAAACTTAGGGAAAGGTGTTGTCTGAGGGCTTTGGGAATCTCAAGCCTCCTTTTCATGATGTCATGGTGATACTCATCAGAGAAAGAGAAACACTTGCTGAATGTTAGTCTCGCGTGCAGTAAAAAAAAAGTGGAGTAGTCTGACCAGCACTTTAACAGAATAGCCTTGCAAAATGTATCAGTAAGCATCTCTGAATAACATGTGTTGTAGTATTCAGTTTCAATGTTATAAGGAAGCCCTAGTGTGAAAACCATTCCGAACCTTACCTTCTCCTGACCCAGTTTGTCCTCAGCCCAAATTCATGGATGTGGGCATAAAACCATACAACCAAAAGATTTGTGACTTCACCTTAGTCTAAGCATGCTCTTTATAAAGAAACTGCAATGATAACTTGCTTTCTGTTCAAGGGATTATTCTCCACAGTGCCCCAAATCAACTCTTCCTCTTTCTTTGTGTTCCCATATAGTGCATTTAACCATTGATTAAAATGGTTACAAGACGGAGGTGGTTTTAAGTTGCATAAAATTTCAAAGTATTGTAAACAAAATTTATGAGCTATTTAAAGAAATAAATACAAATTTTGTGCATAAATATAAAATTGTGCAAAAAAGCACATAATAATAATGGGTGATTTTACTTAACCAGACTTTTAGTCTATCTTTGAGAACAAAACCAGTTCCAACCATGTGTTGAAGACTGTTGTCTGGATAATTCTGATTTTAAATCAATAGGCATTGATCTCCAGGGCTCATTAGATGATCTAAGAACAAGGGAATATGTCTAAAGAATGACCATACTGAAAAGTGTAAAGAACATTCAAAGATAAATATTCTTGTATCTAAATGAATCTCCACAAATTAGAGAAAAATCACAAAGGAAATAGTCAGTTAAAGTCAGGAAATGATCAAAAAGAAAATGATTAGGATACAGATTGGATGGGTTTTTTGTATAAAAATAAGAATGATGCAACATAGACTGGAATTTGTTGGATAAATAAATTTATACTGAGAAAAGGTAAAAGATATATAATTGAAAAAATCATATCAAACCAAATGCAATCAATGTAGATTAGAAAAGTGAAGAGTCATTATGAAGAAGAAAAGGCAGAGAACATTAAGATTTGTAACTGGATTTATATGCATATAAAAAATAAAATAGGTAAAATGCTGGTAAAGCTGATCAAAATTGAAAATGGAAGTTTCCATCCTTACCAGCTCAGATGCTCCAGAAATCCAGAGTACCTGAGCTGTCTGATTTTAATTTCTCCATCATTGGTAGTCTTGCTTGGGCACTAAGTTCTGGAATTCTTTCCTTTATACATCTTTGACCCTCTACGTTCTCCTCCTTTCCAATCGTCTCCCTCCTCTCCTTTCTTTCATTTTTAAAATACTGTTCAAAATCCAACAGTTTGACTGAGCTTTTGAATAATTGTTTTAATCTCTCTTGATTTGATATTTTTGTTCAGCATTGTTTCCATGAAGCACCTTGTAATTTGTTTTATAATGTTAAAGATATTTCATACATGCAAAGGAACACATTGACACTACATGAAAACTTCGAGCTACTTTTCACCAGTGCGTAAAGGTAGGAACAAAAGCGATTAAGGATTTTGAGCTATTATTTAGGTGACTACAGTGAAAAAAGTAGAGCTGGAAAAATTGGAGAAACTTAGTGTGAAAAGGGTTACCCTAAAAAGGTTGTTCTAAAATGCCAAGGGAAATCAATGAGAAAACAGCACTGGTTGAGTAACCATTGTCTTTTGGTATGAATTTTATGACTTGATCGCCTGGCAAAATTTGACCAATCACAAGCATATATTTTAATGTGAGTCAGTATAACTTCTATGCATTTGTTTTAATTGATGAAAATAAGCAGTGATGGGGTGCATGCCATGCCCAGTTTTCAAAGCTTTGCTTCCAGTGAGTAAAAATGGATTCCATACTTCCAAACTGACATTGCAGTCTTTTCAAGTTCCGGTATGGTCTTAGTTATTTGTGATTTTCTGATGCCAGTTCTTTACCTTTTTTAAATTTAGCAATTTCACGAACTAAGGACTCTGTCCTTGTCTTTGCTATCGTAACAGACAAAATGCAGCAAAAAGCCACTTCCAAGAAAAACCTTGGGCGACAAGTGCTTAAAAGCTTGAACACACAAAAAAAATGACATTTGGACAGTACAGTAGGTGTCCCTCTAGAACCCTACAATTCCAGCTCCAGACCCAACACTCCCCTCCCTCTGGACCCTGGAATCTCTCTTCTCTACTGGCAGACTTGACTGTGCTCCCCTCATCTCCCCAGGGCCTGAAACCTTCCAGAACCTAAAACTGTCCATATAAATGGACCCAATACACCCCATTGCCCATCCTCTAAAGGGCTCAATATCTACCATCTTCCCAGAATTTGACGACTTCTTCCATGGGACCCGACATACTCCTTTCCCTCCTGGAATTGATAATCCCTTTCTCTCTCTGTTGCTTGCCATCCCTCTCTCTCCTCAGCAAACCAATACCCTCCCTCACCCTTGCCAGATACTCCCCCTGTTCTCCCAGCCGAACCTAATACTGCTGTACACCCCGACCTACCCAAAATAGAGTCATGGAGGTGTACAGCACGAAAACAGACTCTTCGGTCCAACTCGTCCATGCCAACTTGATATCATAACCTAATATAGTCCCATTTTCCAGCACTTGGCCCAAATCCTTCGAAGCCCTTTCTATTCACATACCCATTCAGATCCCTTTTAAGTGTTACAATTGTACCAGTCTCCACCACGTCCTCTGGCAGTTCATTCTATACATGTACTACCCTCTACGTGAAAAGGTTGCCCCGTAAGTCACTTGTAAATCTTTCCCCTCTCACCCTAAACCTGTGCTCTCTAGTTCTGGAGGAGGTCATGTTATGGATGTACAGCACATTGGTTAGGCCACTTCTGGAATATTTTGTTTGCTTAATCACTTATCTGGCACACCTCCCTCCTTGTCTGCTGGCTCTCTTCCCACCAGGGATGCAAACCACAAGGTGCCCTGGAACCCCATTCATCTGTCACCCCATTCAACTTCCACCCTGCTCATATGGCATGAGAACTTTACTCTTTGCTCACATTCTTATGCTTTTGCAGGAACTATCAAAGTGGCTCTCTGTGCTGCTGGATACTTAAATGACAGATTGCAGTAATGACAATTGTGAAAAAAGGATGATTTCCTTTCCCCTGACTATCCAAAACTACAAGCACATAATGGGATTTAAGGCAACTTTGCATTTCTGCTGGAACTGTGAAAGGAACCATCTGCCAGAAATGTAGAGCTTCTTCTGTTTTTCAATTATCCACACAAGCCCATTCCCACCTCCTTTTATCTTACCACACCACCATAATCTCTTCCTTGTGCATTTGTTTGGCTATCACTGGGAATTGCAATAAATGTTAACAGGAACAAGTGACAATTTGAATATGATTGCCACTCCCTGGAAAATCTGGCTCAATACTACAGGAAAAGCTGAGCCAATGATTTATACAAATGAAACATAACTTTTTGTTTTTATATTTAATGCTTCTATGTAGAGTTCCCACAGGATATTGAATGCTTTATTAACTGTTCTCTCAACTTGACCTAATGTAATGGCTGCCTTGTTCCTTAAACTGCAACAATGGCTACATGTCTGAATTACTTCATTGGCTTTGAAATGCATTAGGTTGTCCAGTGGTCATGAAACGTGCTACATAAAAATGTATTTCTGCCTTTAAACTGAGACATGGCTTTAACATGATGACGAGACGTTTTCCAATTGAAGTTAAAATTAATGGCGAATATTGAGAAGGGCAAGAGCAGCAGGTACATGGGAGGACTAATACCTGCACATTTCCCTTGAAGCTATTCACCATGATGATTTGGAAGAATATTGCTTTTCCATGAATGGCATTGGATGGTTTAATATTCATCTTGGCACTGGGTGAGTTATGTCACTAGATCAATGTGCTTCTCATCTCATTATAAATGCAAGAGAATGTTGTGCAGGGTTAGTCAGTGAATAGTTGGAGGTTATTCTGGGCTTGAATGCTTAGGTGCTGTATTTAAAGGTAAGCTGGACACCACTTGAGACAATGCAAACCAAAAACATCCCCTCAAGTTATGGTTGCCCCCCAGTTGAATTCCCCACTCCTAAGTGGACCAAACTGAGTCCAAGGGAAATGTTCTCCAGTACTGCCAGTCAGGATCACAGAAAACATTGTTCTTTTACCTGAGTGACTGGATAAGAAGATTATGTCCTCAAATCAATCCAGTTTGGACAGGAATCGTGTTATGAGTGAGAGCTGTGGCTGCAGTAAAGAGGGATCTGTAACATCAACAAAGTCAATGGAAAGTGTTGCTGTATTTTCTCTGGCACCTCCTACTCGGGTCATCACTTGGTCTAACAATGTCACGGAATGCACATCTCACTAAGGTTAATGGATTGCAAGGTTCAGCACTATATGCATCATGTCAACTCAAGGGCTTCATTCTCAATGCCCACTCAACCTTCGTGTTCATTGTACTTCCTTTCCACTTACTGGGAGCCCCTCTCAACAACCCATGGTTGTGAATGATCACAAATGCTCTTGTCTCACTGCGGGAATGCCTGTAAAATCTGACCATAACAGGGCCATAAAGGCCAGGATGACACCAGGGGTACTGGGGAGAGGTGGCAGACCTCAAGCTTTGAGGAAATGATCATAGAAATGAATGGAGGAGATAAGGACCATTTCTCTGATGGTAATGGGTCAAAGGACAACATTATGCTCTGCTCTTCTTTGGCAAATATCAATACTTACACAATGCCCTGCATAAGTTTTCTCTATATTCCCCAACAAATTCCTTCCCTCTGTTGCTATTACTAACAGTGCCCAGAAACTGATAGCTGGGAAGAGGCAATGCCCACATCCCATGTATGAATAAAATAAATTGTCAGCCATCAGCTGACGTTTATACAAGTTGGCTGCTTTCGTTTTTAAAAATAGCAATGGAGATAAAGTTGTCTCTTAATTTTATGCAGCATATAAACAGAAATTAAGATCTCTTTATGGTGAGTAGTGCTAACCCTACCTTTGAGCCTGGTGGTCCAAGTCCAAATTCCATCTGCGCCAGAGGTGTGTAGTAACATCTGATTCAGTTAATCAGAGATAGGAGGATAGAGGATATTAATGCATGGTTGAGGAGCTGGTGCATGGGAGAAGGGTTCACATTTTTGGATCATTAGAATCTCTTCTGGGGTAGAAGTGACCTGTACATGAAGGATGGATTGCACCTGAATTGGAAGGGGACTAATATACTGGCAGGGAGATTTGCTCGAGCTGCTCGGGAGGATTTAACTTAGTAAGGTGGAGTGGGACCCAGGGAGATAATGAGGAAAGAGATCAGTTTGAAACTGGTACAGTTGAGAAAAGAAACTAGCCAAACGGTCAGGCAGACAGGAACAAAGCAGAGAAGAAGGTAGGACTGATACATTGAAGTAAATACAGTTTAATTTAAGAGGCTTAATAGGAAAGGCAGCTGAACTCAGGGCATGGTTCGGAACATGGCAGTTGGATATCATAGCAATTACAGAAATCTGGCTCAGGGATGTACAGGACTGGCAACTTAATGTTCCAGGATACAAATGCTATAGGAAGGATGGAAATGGAGGCAAGAGAGGAGGGGGAATGGTGGTTTTGATATGGGATAGCGTTACATCTGTACTTAGAGAGGATACTCCTGGGAATACATCCAGAGAAGTGATTTGAGTGGAACTGAGAAATAAGAAAGGGATGATCATCTTACTGCGATTGTATTATAGACCACCTAATAGTCAGCGGGAAGCTGAGAAACAAATTTGAGAGATTTCAGTTACCTGTTAGAATAATAGAGTGGTTGTGGTAGGAGATTTTCACTTTCCAAACATAGACTGGAGCTGCCATAGTGTTAAGGGTTTAGATGGAAAGGAATTTAAGTGTGTCCAAGAAAAGTTTCTGATTCACTAAGTGGATGTACCTAAAAGAGAAGATGCAAAACTTGACCTACTCTTGGGAAGTAAGGCATGGCAGGTGACTGAGGTGTCAGTGGGGGAGCACTTTGGGGCCAGGATCATAATTCTATCATTTTTAAAATACTGATGGAAAAGGGTAGATCAGATCTAAAAGCTGAAGTTCTAAATGGAGGAAGGCTAATTTTGACTGTATTAGGCAAGAACTTTCAAAAGCTGATTGGGGTAGATGTTCACAGGTAAAGGGATGGCTGGAAAATGGGAAGCCTTCAGAAATGAGATAATGAGTGTTCAGAGACAGTATATTCCTATTAGAGTGATAGGAAAGGCTAGTAGGTACAGGGAATGCTGGATGACTAGAGAAATTGAATACCCTTCCAAGTCACTCACCTTTCTGACCTGGAATCATATCACTGTAATAGCATCAAAATCCTGGAACTCACTCCCGAACATCATAGCGGATGTCCTTAAACCAAATGGACTGCAGCAGTTCAAGAAGTCAGCTCACCATCATCTTCTCAAGGCCACCTTGAAAAAGAAGGAAGCATACTTCAGGTTCAGATAGGTGAGAATGCTTTAATCCTTGGAGTATAAAGGCAGTAGGAGTATACTTCAGAGGGAAATTGGGAGAGCAAAAAGGGTACATGAGATAGCATTGGCAAATAGGGTCAAGGAGAATCCAAAGGGATTTTACAAATACATTAAGGACAAAAGGGTAACTAGGGAGAGAATAGGGCTCTTCAAAGATCAGCAAGGTAGCCTTTGTGTGGAGGCACAGGAGATGGGGAGATACTAAACGAGAATAAAGACAAATTCTGACTATGACATCTCTGTTCCAGTCCTCTTTTTCAAGTTGCATGCCAACAGTATTGAAAATGGCAATCCTGTTAGTGTAGTGGAAGCACCCTAAACCAACCATATGTCAGCACCAAATTGTCTCATGTTCATTTTTCAGTTTTATATTGAATACTCAACATTTTAGTTTCCCTTCAGTTATGCATATTCTATGATGTAAATAAATGCCATTTATAATATTTTCTAGATTTTTAACTGCTAAAAATACTCATGGGTCATCGGGCTGTAATTAGAGAGATGACTGGTGGTGGTTTAATTTGAGGGTTACTACACCTCAGGTGAGGAGTACAATTGAGAAAGAGATCCAATGCATAAACTGAATCCATGCTATTGGTGTTGCTTTGCATTGCAAACCAGCCATACAGTCATTCGACCTAACTGACCTCCTTTCTAGATTTTAATAATTTCTTGAATCTGCCGTGTGAGCTATTTTAGGCAACATTTAAGACAATATTTGAGATGGCATCTGTACTATTTTACTTGTTCAGGAACCAGCAATGTTTTAACAATCTTCTAATGAGTTATCTAATCTTGATAATCTAATCTTGCATATGATTACAGTCCTATTATTAGCAAAATGGGTTATGTGAATGTTGGATATGGACTTTAGATCAGTGTGTTAGCCAAAAGTAGTTTGTTTACAGTGGGTGTCTGCTTTGACATTCATGACACATCCTTCACAAAAACATCATAAATTACTTAAGTTATAGGACAAACAAATGAATCGTGAAATTAATGTGTGGGAATCTATTATTTCTTCACTTATTTCTGCAGAGTAGTCAACACAAAATTTAACTTGGTACACTCTGATGAATTAAGACCTGCATTTGAGGAAAGGAGCCTACATAAACATTAATTGAATGAAGTGTCAGATTCTATTTTTAATCAAAGGTAATAAGGGATATTGGGAAAATGCAAGTATATAGATTTTGATCGCATCAGCCATGATCAAGGTGCATAGTAGCACAGGCTCGAGGGGTTAAAGGGTCTATTCCTGTCCTCTAAGTTCCTAACTTTCAGTTGGTGAAATAGTTTACGACAAATCCCTATACACAACAAATTCTGTCCCTCTGTTGGAATACTCTTTAAAATTGCCCTTACACCTTATCTTTATACAGTCTCTGAGGGATTTTTGTGGCAATTTGTACTTGACCTAACCTACGTGAAAATTCAAAGTAAATAAACTGTTAGCACAATAACAAAAGGGAAAGCCTAGCATTTCTCACAGTTAAAACCTATGCCTGACAGTATTGAAATAAATCTCCACAGGCATTTATTAATTGTCTTTCTTCTAATGCTTTGATTTCTAAAGTCGAATTTCTTAAAAAATTATTCCCTGCTCTTGTAAAAACAGAAATTTCCCTGCATTCAAATTGTCCACGAAAAATCAAGTCGGGAGTAAATACTGTTAGCTTTTCATGAAGTCTGTTCAGAAACTGATGCTCCCGGATGCTGTGCATTTGCTCTTCCTTCTATCCCAGCAGTAACTGAGTCTCCAAACACATTGCTTTGTGAGATTAATTGATTGTCCAGGAAGTGGCACCAGACGTTGCTGTTGTAATGGACCAAACATGAGATACTTCCTGTTAAACTGGATATTCTTACATTTAAATTTGATTAGGATGTATCTATACATTCTGTCCTTTCCTACATATTCTCATCGTGCATCATATCTCTTGACTCTCATTGATTGTATTTATCTGCATTTTTACAACTTGTGGTTTCCGTTTTAATCTCTGATAAGATTAATTATTCATATACATAGCTACAAATATTGAATTCAATACAATTAACATCCTTTTTCTTACTGATGGTGTTTTTCCAGACTTTACTTAATTGCCTGGATCCTCTTTTAAATGAATAATATTTTAAGGATATCCTGAATTTTTTCTAAACCTGCAGAATCAGAAGAAAAGCACTACCGATTCGAAAATACCGAATGGAAATTTAATAAAAAATCATTCTTGTATTCAGCTCAATTCTGATTATAATGTGAAAAACAAAAGTACAATGACATTTCTATTTTGAGAGAATAACATCTATATGCTCAGTTAAACTGGAAGTTAGATTCAAGGACAGGTGAGAAAATAGGAAACATGAATATCAATGAAGAACTATTGGCCCAATTGTAATATATTCTGTTGTATTTACTTGTTGACGAGAATAGGCATGATGGAGAAGTAATTTCAATTTTGTAGCCAGTATGAAAACAATTGTTTGATTAAAAAGGTGGTGCTGATGGAAGGGTAAGCTATGATCACAGTCTAGATTAGAGTGATGCTGGAAAAGCACAGCAGGTCAGGCAGCATCCGAGGAGCAGTAAAATCGATGTTTTGGGCAAAAGCCCTTCATCAAGAATGAGGCAGGGAGCCTCCGGGGTGGAGGCTGTCCTTGGAGGCTCCTTGCCTCATTCCTGATGAAAGTCTTTTGCCCAAAACGTCGATTTTCCTGCTCCTCGGATGCTGCCTGACCTGCTGTGCTTTTCCAGCACCACTCTAATCTCGATTCTGATCCACAGCATCTGCCGTCCTCACTTTTGCCTAAGCTATGATCACAGTTTAGTAGTTGCCAAGATTACAAAAAAAGGAATAATGAACTTTTCATAAAATAGTCTGGTAATACCGTGTGTCACATTGGGTACTGTTGCAAACAGTACTCAAGTGAATCAAAACTATAGTATTTTCAGTAAAAAATCAACTTAGCAGAACTTAAATTCAGAAACAGAAAACACAGTCTTAATTTCATTATGGAATCAAAATGAAGTTGTGATTAATGAAAGAAATGGTCCTTTCTGTCTTGTCTAAAGTAATAAAGAAAGATTTGAAAGGAAAGAACTGCATTCAGATAGCTCTTTGCACACCTGGATAGTTGAAAGTGCTCTGCAGCCAAGGAAGGACATATTCAAATGTTGTAATGTAGTATGTGTAGCATTGAGTATGTGCACAGCACATTTCCCCAAACAACAATGTGCTAATGACCAGGTAATCTGTTTTTGAAGTATTGATGATTAAGGCATCAAGGTTAGCCACCGGGAGACTGAGGATAACTCCATCACTCTTCTTCAAAATAATGCCATAGGATCTTTTAGATCTGCTCTAGTAAGTAGGTGAGTCTCAGTTGAACACCATATTGAATGACAGCACCTCTGATCTCTCAAGGCTCCCTGGCTTCAGTGCTGCACTGGAGTGTAAACCTTGATTTATATCTATATGATCCCTTGCAGCACTCAACTCAATAGTTCAGAATAAAAGCTTTGAATCTGTTTGACTCAACTGCAGATTGAGTCTAATAAATACATGTAGCACTGAATTGAGTAGAGAGAATTTTCTTGCAGAGTCATCAACATGTTTTCATGTTCGATTTAAAAATTTTGATGTGGAAACTTGAGTTTCATGCCTAATGTGTGGGAAGCAACAGCACTGAATTCTCTGGATTAAATTAGTCAAATTTAGGCAATATGCAGTTTGAAGCTCAGAACCACTTTTGTGAAATTTGTGTTACAATAAATACTGTTTTATTTTATATAACACATTTCAGGTCGACATTTTAGAAGCTTCACACAATCTATCATCTTTTTCTTAAGGTGCGATTATTGTTGTCATGTAGATGCGGAGGAGGAAGAGCCAATAAGCAGTGACTATAGATTCTTATGAAAAAGCTGAAGCAATTCTTGATAATAAATATTTTTGTCACCATAATTCTACCACCAACTTATACCCTGAGTTAAGTGATGTTTCTTAATCCAATGACTTCTTCACTCCAGTCAGGACAGGAAGTGTCCATCAAAGTAGTGCTAGAGAATTTACTGCTATGTTCCAAATGATTCTACATCAATTGTTATCTTAACTATTCACTTATGCCATGTGTTTATAGGTTCCTGAGACAGAGATGAAGTGTTCCTCCTCCAGTTTGCAGGTGGCCTTGTTTAGGTGGTGGCGGATTCTCAGAATGGATATGTCCTTAGGGGGAGTGGGAGGGGGAGTTGAAGTGGATGGTCACCGGAAGTTCGGACTGGTTAGTGCATATGGACCAGCAACACTCCCTGAACTAATTCGCAAGTTTGCGCTTGATCTGGTATCTGGTTTGCAATTGATAACTTGCTGATTTTTAGGTGGTTCAAATCACCCCCAGCTCCCTCATTCTGACATGGACTTATTTAGGGAATGTGAAATGAAGAAGGTAGTAGACAGATCTTTCAGGTCAAAAGAATCTCTGTGTTTATTTAATTACAAAAAGGAAAGTACAGTACAAATAAAAAGGGAAATAACATAACACAATAAAATTTACACAATTATACAGAGGACAGTAATTAGATACACTATCAAATTAAACAGAGGTTCACACTATTCAAAGCTAACCAGCAGTTTCAATCACAGAAACTTTAATCAGGCTTCCGACCCTTGGGGTTCCCTGCACTGTCATCACCCACTTTTCCTTCCATGCTAGCTAGGTCAGAAACGTTGGGGTCTCAGGAGTTTAATCTCACCACTGGGGAAAATGCGGTTTTAAAGTGTGGTGTTGGAAAAGGCACAGCAGGTCAGGCAGCATCTAAGCAGCTAGAGTGTCAAAGTTTTGGGCAGGACCCTTCTTCAGGATTGGGGAGGAGGAAGGGCGTGAAGAGATAAGTGGGTAGGTGGGGGGGTGTGTGAGAGTTGGGCCTCAGGGAAAGATGGATGATCGATGGGCAAAGTTTGAAGGTGATAGGTCGATGGGAAAGGTGCAACGGACACCAATCTGCATTCCGTTGGGGCCGTTCTCTCCATGACTCCCTTGTTAGGTCCATACTCCCCACTAACCCACTCTCCACTCATGGCACCTTCCCCTACCACGATAAGAGGAGCAAAACTTGAGCCCACACTACCCCCCTCACCTCTGTCCAAGGCTCCCAAGGATCATTTCAAATCCAGCAGCAATTTACTTGTACATCCTCCAACCTCATCTATTGTATTCAAGGCTCTCAACGTGGCCTCGTCTCTATAGCGGAGAGACCAAGCGCAAACTTGCGGATTAGTTCAGGGAGTGTTGCTGGTCCATGTGCACTAACCAGTCTGAACTTCTGGTGACCATCCACTTCAACTCCCCCTCCCACTCCCCCTAAGGACATATCCATTCTGAGAATCTGCCACCACCTAAACAAGGCCACCTGCAAACTGGAGGAGGAACACTTCATCTCTGTCTCAGGAACCTATAAACACGGCATGAATATTGAACTCACCAGTTTCCAAATCTCCTGTACCCCCACCCCCATCCCAGATCCAACTCTCTGACACAGATCTGCCCTCTTGAACTGATCTACCTATCCATCTTCCTTCCCTCCAAGCGACTCCACCTTTCCTACCAATCTATCACTATCACCACCTATTTTTGCCCACCTATCACCTATCTTTCCCCTAGCCCACTCTCCCTTCCCCACATATTTATCGCTGAACTCCCTTCCCCCTCCCCAGTCCTGAAGAAGGTTCCTACCTGAAATGTTGACAGTCTTGCTCCTCGGATGCTGCCTGACCTGCTGCCTTTTCCAGCGCCATGCTTTATCAACACTAATTTCTCCAGCATTGACTTCTAAATGTGTCCAGTTGCTGAGGTTCTTGTCATCAATTCTCTTATCTTGGATCAGGCCTGTTTCTGAAAGCCCTATGTTTGGATAACACATGGTTGGCTTCCTATTCTCTCAGGTGTCCTTTGTTGAGATGATGCCCTTGGTTAGTCTTCTCGATTTAGCTTCTTGATTCGGCCTCTCTGGTTCTTGGCTCCAAAGTTGCTTGTTAGGGCTGGAGCCTGCGAGGGAATTGTTTCTGCAGGATCTTGATGTTAGAAAAGGCTTGGTCTCTTACTCTCCCTTCCCCCAGATCATGGATAGCAGCTATGTAGCCTGTGTGCCCTATTAACTCCTCACACATCTGTGGTGCCATTGTGTTTCTGGTGTTCCCCTTTTTGAGGTCAATTGGATTCTTTATAGTTAAGAGTAGGTGCAAATGTCTTTTCCATCTGGGTGAATAGGCTTCTTGATTGTACGGAATGGTTCTGTGTTTGTGATTGAAT
Organism: Chiloscyllium plagiosum; assembly: GCF_004010195.1. Classification (NCBI taxonomy): domain Eukaryota; kingdom Metazoa; phylum Chordata; class Chondrichthyes; order Orectolobiformes; family Hemiscylliidae; genus Chiloscyllium; species Chiloscyllium plagiosum. Next base: position 31,914,878 of record NC_057721.1, read on the forward strand.
ATCCATTGAAATTGGAGGACTTGGAATTAATGCAGACTCCATATTGTCTGAATTCAGTTTGTCATAAAGGGTAGTTCATTGTTCTTGTCGGACTAAGATATGAATAGGTTTGCCCAGTTTCCAGACAAACTGTCCCTGTAACTCTATATTTCAGCATAGTTTAGCTTCTGGGATATTCTTTAAGTTTAATTTTGAAAAAAATCTCCAAGATTCTGGTTGAAGTCCAGTAATTTTAGATGGTGGCGCATCATCTCAAAATGATTGAGATTTTTGCTCAATCCTTCACTGGAAAAGCAGAAATCATTTACTGGGAATTAATAAAGTCAATGTGTGTTGGATCCATAAGATCCAGAATCGCAGTCTAGCATGTTAAAGAATTTATTCTCACTTTTAGGAATAAAACTGAGATTTATATACTACCATTCAAAAGCCTCTCAAAGTACTTTACAGCCAATGAAGTACATTTTAAGTGCAGTTGCAATTGTACTGTAGAGTGTTACAGCCATCAATTTGTGTGTAGCAAAGTTACTTCGACAAAAATACAACAATGACTAGACAATCCATTTTAATACTGTTGGTTGAGGGATAAATATTGGTCTGAATGCTGGAAGAACTCTCTTGCTCCTCTTTGGCGTTATGGCATAGAATGTTTCATACCCACAAAAGAGGGCAGCTTTTAGTGAACAAGCGCATCATTGACCAGAGAATTTTCTTTATAATACCATGTCCGTTTCTTTAAATTCATTTGAAGAACTTCACTAAATAATTACATTGAAATTCTTGCATTGGGTGAGTGTGTAAATCGGTAATTTCATCTATGCAGGACGAGGAAGTTATGATGGGGCTACTCCTGTACATACCATGATTGATTTGAACATGTATCCCAACATAAATTCCATTCAGTTTCAAATGACAATGGGATGAGTGCTTACCTCCTGAGTGGCAGTCATATGGAACTGCTGGAGTTAGGACATCAATCATCATAAATTCTGTGAATTCCCATATCCCGACCAGAATTGAGTGTGCGTAACACCAATTAAAAGGCATAATTTGTCAGAACTTGTTGCTACAACTTGGATTTGTACCAAACAGCCACAATATGATCAATGATCACTGTGACAAAGAAAGAGAACAAATCCCTCAACCTTTCAGCCAAAAAAGTAATTCTAGGAAGCCAGCAGGACATATGACAAATATATCAATTTCTTAACATGATGAGGAAAATCACCAATCATTCTTGCAGGACAAAGATCTTGACATGATTTAAGAATAGAAAAGTATGGTGCTGGAAACACGCAGCAGGCTAGGCAGTACCCGAGGAGCAGGAGAATTAACGTTTCAGGCATAAGCCCTTCTTCAGGAATGAGGCTGGTGTGCCGGGGGCTGAGAGAAATCTACATTCATCCCGTGTGGTTGGAGGGTTCCTAGGTGGAAGATGAGGCACTCTTCCTCCAGGTGTCGTGTAGCCAGGGTCTGGCGATGGAGGAGGTCAAGGACCTGCAGATGAATTTCTCAATGATTCCTGGACTCTACAGGGTTATAGGTCCTATCCATTGCAAGGAGTGACATAAGGTGCAAATATAGACCCACATTTTTACACAAACCAAAAAGATCTGTTTTCTGTCAATGTTCAGTACCTTTGATGACTTGAAAAAAAAAATGAATGTAGCCAAAATCATATAACATAGATTTTATGGTTTTGCCATTGAAAGTGATCCAGGATGATCTGCAGATTTCAATAACAATTTACTGCAAAAAAACAGGAAGAATATTGCCATAATTTGCAAGTCATAGTTAATTAAAGGAAAATTTAGAAACTTTAAAATTTAGTTTCCTTTATTTGAGAAACTGTTATCACCAATCGGTTTAATTCATCAATTTACCACTACATCTGGAGCTCTTCTGCAGTTGTGCCCAATCATTTTGCCTACTTTTTATGTCAGTTCAAAGCATTGGGTATGAGTATACACAGCTGCTGTGAGGTATGAAGTCTTTTGGGATAGTAATGACCATTCTTTTGGGATCCTCAGTCTTGGGATGGAGACTTGGGGCATATTAGATATTTTCTATAAGCTACTTGATCACACAATCTTGGAAACATTAAAGCTTTTGCAGTAATCTTATTATGTATACTCCTGCACTGCTACAGTGAGGAGAAGGGATCTGAAGTACTCTGGAGTGGTACAAACTGTGCTAGGTACCCAGGTTCAGTTCCAGCCTTGGTCACTGCCTGTGTGGAGTTTGCATGTTCTCCCTATATCTGCATGAATTTCTGCTAAGTGCTCTAGTTTCTCCCCACAGTCCAAAGATGTGAAGGTAAGATAGATTGTCCATGCTAAATTGGACCTGTAGTGTCCAATGATGTGTAGGCAAGGTAGATTAACCATGGTAAATGCGAGGTCAGGAGGTAGGTCTGGATGGGATGCTTTTCAGACAGTCGGTACAAACTCAATCGGCCAAATGGACTCGACATGCACTGTATGGATTCTATGATTTCTCTAATTTACCCATGGTAGCTCAGGATAAAAATTCTGGCTACCAACTTCTAGCAAGGAAAGAGACCCTACAGAATCAGTAAGATCCTTAAATCTCTGCAACAGTCAACTCACACCTTTCATCTTCCTGAACCGCAGTCTAGCATGCTTTGCTCTACAGAGGATATTGATGACTTGAGATGGTCCCTCAAAAATTACAGCTTATCATTTATTGCCTACACAGAATATCTTTTGGGGGAAAATTTGCAGATGCTTCTTAAGCTTCAAATTTCTCTTGGTCATTGTACAGTGAGTTAAGCCTCTTGTGAATGTTGACATACCATAGGGTAGTAGTCTGAAATGTTCATTTAGCTGTTTGTTTCAGTTTTGAGTGAAATAAAGCATATGTCTAATGCTCTTCCAGCATCTTTTGATACATGGCAGGCAGGGCTTGACAGATTTTATAACTCTGCTTTACTACATCTGGCGCTGCTTCCAAATCTATTACCTCTGACTTCCTTGTGAGCACACAGAGAACTTGGTGTTCTCCCTCAGTAGTGTTGATGTGGCTTTGCAACTGTAAAAACTTTAGTTCGGATACACTCGGAACATCGCATGCAGTTCTGATTGCCACACACTATCAGAAAGATGTGGAGCATTTGTAAATAGTATAGAAAAGGTTTATTAGGATCGTGCCTGGTTTAGAGTGTATTAGTTATGAATAGAGCTTGGACAAAACTTGGCTTGTTTTAACTTGAACATTGCAGGCTGAGGGATGACCTAATTGAACTTTACAAAATTACAATAGGCATTGATAGTCAGAGTATTTCCCCTAGGGTAGAAATGTCAATTACTAGCGTACATTCTTTTAAAGTAAAAGGGATTAAAGAGATGGGTTTAATGGAGATCTAAGAGACAACATTTTTCCACAGAGGGTGATAAATACCTAGAATGTGCTGCTAGGGGAGGTGACAGAAGTCAATATAATAGCAACGTTAAAGAGGCACCTTGACAGATACATGTGTTGACAGGAAATTGAAGGATGTAGACCGTATAGACGTAAAAGGTTGAGAAAGGTGCCATGTGTTGGGCAGGCTTGGTACGCCGAAGGGCCTGTTCCTATGCTGCACAGTTCTTTGTCCTTTGATGTTCAAAGGCTAGTCGGCAGCTGGATGCAAAGTGTAGAAGTGTATTTTACCATGGTTGTTTAACTCATCCATGTTTATTACTCATCTATATTTCAAGAGAGCCATTACAAGGAGGCTTGATTCAGAAGCATTCTGAAACAGGAAAATGAAGACATGAGGATAAGCTGTCTCCCAGTTCTCAGTAATTCTTCCTTGGTGCTCATTCAGAAGGTGATATGAGAGAAGTCCCCTTTTCTCTTGGTAGATGAAGAGATCAACTGGCCAATCGTAAGAGATATTATTGTAAGTCACAGATGCAGGCAGCAGTAGGAGTATAGCTCACGTGACTGGAATCCAGTGCAACAAAAGATTTAATGGCCTAATTAGATCAGGACAGGTAAATATCATACTTTCAACACTTGAAAATGGAATGCATCATTACCTAACCTCCCCAGCATTCCTCTGAACAGAACTCCTAATGCACATAACTGGGCGGCACGGTGCCACAGTGGTTAGCACTGCTGCCTCACAGCGCCAGAGACCCGGGTTCAATTCTTGCCTCAGGCAACTGTCTGTGTGGAGTTTGCACATTTCCCTGTGTCTGCGTGGGTTTCCTCCGGGTGCTCCGGTTTCCTCCCACAGTCCAAAAAATGTGCAGGTTAGATGAATTGGCCATGCTAAATTGCCCATAGTGTTAGGTGATGGGGAAAATGTAGGGGAATGGGTCTGGGTGAGTTGTTGGGCCGAAGGGCCTGTTTCCACACTGTAAGTAATCTAATCTAATAACAGTATCAAACCGATATTTTCTTTCTAGCTTCCTCGTCAAATCTCCATTTCAACAGATAACACTGACATTGATATATGAATTATTATCTCATTGCATCCATGACTCTCAGTTTCGTGAATCAAACATTCTTATTCGACTTTATACATACATTGCAAAGCTCAAATTCATAACTTGCGGGAGTTGCAGAGAGAAGACTTTCTATAATTCTAATATTTGCCTAGCTTGTGCAAGGGGTGGAATTATCAAGTTAAAAACCCTCACAATGGCAAACAATCTGGGGTTAATAATGTACCTAGCAAGGAAAAAAAATAAGGAATTATTGAGACCCTTCTTTACTAATGTAGTTGTCCCATTATAAGTGCAACTTCCTCTCCTTTTCCTTTTTTCCTATCCTTTCACAAATGTCAAATATCCTTAAATATTCAATTCCCAGTCCTGGTTATTATTAGCCATTTTTCTGTAATGACAATTAGATCATCTATCTTATTGAGAATGTTTTATGAATTCAGGCAGACTACCCTTAACGTTGTCTTTTTGACATCATTCTGCTTTTGATCCATCTTCGACTACTTTACTCCCTTCCAAATTGGGTTGCCCCTGGGGTTCATGTCCTGTTGACAAGATATTTTAAACCTATCCCAACCACATTAGCAAATTTCTTGATGGGCATATGAGTCCCAATCCCAGTAAGATGTCACAAAAATAGAAATTACTGGAGAAATGAACAGGTATGACAGTATCAGTGGAAAAAAGGAGTCAGTATTTCAGATCCAGTGACCTTTCAACAAGAGTCAACTATTAAGGTGTATACCATCCTCCTTGTTCAGGTCAAACATGCCCAGAATTACTGAAATGTGATGGCCTCTCTTCTCTACCAGTTCTCTGAGCCACATATTTTATTGATTAATCCCCCCATTAGCACATGGCATTGGGAGTAATGGTGAAATTACCATTCTTGAGGTTCTTCTGCTTTATAGTTTCATTCATAACTCATTGAAATCTGCCATGGGACCTCATCCCTTTTCCTGTCTATGCCATTTGTACCATTGTAGATTACGATGTCTTAATGGTCGTCTTCCCACAAAAGAATGTCCTGCAGCCACTCCATGAGACCTTTGATACTAGTATAAGGGAGAAAACACACCATCTTGGAGTCACATTTACCACATCTGAAATGTCTGTCAGATTGCCTAACTATGGAATCTCCACAACTATTGCTCTTCCATTCCTACTCCTCCCCGTACTGCTGAATCACCTGTAGCACCATGGTTTGGCTCTGACTGCACTTTCCGAAGGAATTATTGTCTTCATCTATTACCAAATTGGAATACTGAATAGAAAGCAAAACAGAATAAGGGACATCTGCATGGCCTGCCTGGTTTACTAAACTGTCACCTATTCACTCTCTGCCTGTATTCTTCTAAACTGCAGTGTGAACACCTCCCTATGCATGCTATCCTTGTAGCCCTCTGCCTTACAAATGTACAGCTATTATTGGGGTCAGTTAGTTCAGTTAGTTGAGCAGCTGGTTTGCAATGCTGAGTGACGCCAATAACACAGCTTCCATTCCTGCACTAGTTACGATTGCCATGAAGATCCCGTCTTATCAACCTTACCCTTTGCCTGAGATGTGGTGGCCCTCAGGTTAAACTCACCACCAGTCAACTCTCTAATGAGAGAGCAACCCTTTGATCCTTTGGGACTATTATTATTATTGTTATTATTATTTGTATTATCATGTGAATTGTCTACATAGCTGCTCCTCTATTGCTTGAAGACTGGGGCTGATAAGGCTCTCCCAGCAATGTGATTGTCCCTTTTTTTTAATTCTTAAGCTCAACCCATGAAGCCTAATTTGACGACTCTTCAAAGATATTGTCTGTCCTTCCTTCAGTAGCTGACTTCTTAATTAATAATGGAATGCCACTGCCTCTTTTACACCCTTCCCTGAAGATCCTAAAGCCCAGAATGTTGAGTTTTCAGTCCTCATTCTGCATGTGAATCTAGGCACTTTGTCCATCTTCATATCTATAATACTCCTCGCATTAAAGTAAAGGTCATCCAGCCTCACCTGACTTCTATGAATCTCAACGTGGCTGAATTCTCTTCCATGACCCTATTGTGGAACCCAAGAGAAACTTAAATTAGTTTAAACTCCTCCCAATAGCACAACTAAACCAATCCATGCTATTGGGAGGAATTGCTTTATTACTTCTCTGATATTCCCTTAAAGCCTGTTCTTGAAAATGCCAAAATTTACAATAGAATATTACATAGTATTTTGAATTCAATTAAGGCCCTCATCTTTAAAATGTCCGTTTGATGTGCACAGCAGTAAAGTTAAAATGAACTTTTGTAATGCTGAACAGGTTTCATTGCCATCTGAGAGCTTCTCAATAATACGCCAAAATGGCTTACTCATCAACAACTAAATGGTACTGTACTAGATAGAATCAATGACCTGGAAAGTCATTCTCAATGTAAGAATTTAAAATTAATAAGAAAGCCTGAAGGAGCACAGGAAGAAAATGCAGTTAAGGCTTGGGAAGATTCTTCTTCGTAAGTATCAGTTCTGCCAGATGCAGAGACAACTTTCAGAATTAAAAGCATGTCAAACATTCATTCTCACTGGAAAGTGGAAAAAAAAATCATGAGTCAGAAAGTCAATTTTTCTTAGAGGAGGGAAAAATATCTGATGTGACTTAGGATAGGATCTCTTGATATTTGGAAATACTCAGGGTTATTTTAGCTAATATCTTTTGTTCAGTTTGATAAGCAGAAATTAATAAGGACAAAGAGATATGTAAAGATCGTGGATTAAAGATAGCAAAAGTGACAATTGTTTCTGGGATATAATTGACATTTCTCATGCAGGAGGTTATGGTGCATATCCTGTGAAGATATCTTCTAGCTAACAGTTGCAACCTTAAAAAATGCATTGAAGAATGATGAAATGATTGAGAAATACAAAATCTGACCAAATTTCTCTGGTAATCAACATTTACATTTAGGTTGTGCGGGGAGGCGCAAGAGACAGAAAGGAGAGATATGTTGTTAAGAATATATAGCTTTGCACAATAATAGAGTTCCTTTCTCACATAATATGTTAAAGAGAAGGTGGCATTTTTCAATTAGACTTTAATACAATTATGAAAACAGCGAGCAATAAATAGTCATTCCTTTAAGGATTGATTGAGGGAAAGGGCTCATGAATTTAAAATGATAATAAAAATCTGTAGTGTATGATAATGTCTCCAATTGACTGCACAGATTTAGTGAGGCTGTTCTGATGCTGAGTGTGGCACTGAAAAATGCACAGGAATTATATTTCTGTTCCTGTATTTAGTGATTCTGATCTTCTGACCAGATAAATGTGAGTTATTAATTGTGAATTAATGCACTAACTAGGTTTGGATCAGACCTAGAGTTTCTCAAAAGCAATATCCCTGAATTTTGTCGTAAGGCTCTAAAGTTTGTTAATTAGACACTCAACTGTTTTCTGTAGAAATTGCTGATAAGTCAGCTCATTATTGTCCTACTTCATAATCTAATTCATACAGTTTCCCCCTCGGTGCATGATAGTTAATCTAAACTTCTAATCTAAAACTCAGAACATCATGCTTGAATTGAGGCAATGTTCTCTTATACAGATTGTCACTGTTGTAATGATTCTCTTGCCTGAGATGTTGTCCACTTCAATAAAATCATAAAAGCCACCCCTTCTCAAGTATAGACATTGCTGCTTCAAAATCCTCCTGATGACACAGATATCTGATTCCAGTTATTATTGTGTCATTCTCATTATTAATTTCTCTGTACCACACCATGATAATGAATTCTTGATGAACAAAAAGTATTTTGAATTTTTAAATTTGTATCTGCACCCAATGTTTTACTATTGCTGACTGATTGATTATTTGATGCTGTTTACTCAAGTGAAGTGAATGGTTGTTCACAGTATACATGTTATGTTAACAGCTCAAAGTGCACTTTTGTTATTCCAACCATGTGCCAATTTACGACAAGTTAGAAGTAACATTGGATAAAGCTTTTCAGATAGTACCTATTTAAAGTCAAGTGTTTCAAAAAATTGTGATTTTTCCAGATAAATGCATTTAGTGAACAAAGGTATTATCAAATTCTGTGGTCACTTGATAATATCTTTGCGCTATCCCAGTTCACGTAGGTTTTGTCCTTTTTATAGTTGTTCTCGTCTTTGGCATAATTATTAACTTAGTTGATGACCCAAGGACCAATTTTGTATTCTTAGTGAGGTGCTGTGTTTGCAGGTTACAGGGGAAGTATTTTCTGCTCATTAAAATTAAAGCATGGAAAACAAAGTAACATTGGTATTTGCATTTCATCAAGTATATTTCTTCAGTTTTGAAGAAGGATCACTGGACCCAAAGCGTTAACTCAGATTTCTCTCCACAGATAGGGGGTTGGGGGAAGACCTGCTGATATTTTCCAGCAATATCTGATTTTGTTAATGCAGATCCTCTTTAGGTTTCATATTTCATTTTAGATATTTAGATATTTGCTGTGACACTGATATTACTGTGTAAACTACCAAAAGACGAAGACTGAATCCATTTGTACATAATGTATGAAATGACTATTTTCCCAGAACTGATAAAATATATCAAAATACTTTCTGAAGATTGTGAACTCTTAGCGTTTTGCATGACTATTCTTACAAAATGATGACAGATATGTCAGACAAAAACAAAAGGTAAATTTTGAATGACCTGGAAGTTTGAAATGAAAAGCAGCAAATGGTGGGAATGGCTCAGTAGGTCAGGCAACATTTAAACAAAAAGAAAGTTAACGTGCCACATCAATGACCTGTCATTAGAACCGGATGAAGGCAAAGATGCAACTGTTTTTTTATCTAAGTATGAAACCAGAAACAGAAGAAAGGGTTGAAATATATGGGAGGCAAGATAAAAAAAATCCAAACAGGTCTATGATCAACTATCAAGAAAGAGTGATTAAGCAACAAATAGAGTGGCGCATGTCAACAGGAGTCAACCGTAATGAAGCAGAGAAAGAAGCATTTGATGGGTCTAGAGCATTTGTAAATGGCAACAGTAGACTAATATCCAGCACTTGCACTGCAAAACTAATGGATTAGTTATTATGATCTGAAGTTATTGAAATCGTTGAGTTCAGAAAGTTATGAAGTGATACATCAAAAGATAATGTACCATTCCTTGAGTTTCTGTTGAGCTTCATAGAAAGACTGTCAGGGGATGAGAACAACAGGATCAACTTGGAACAGTGCATTAAAATGGCAAGTGGCCAGAAGCTCAGAATCATTCTTGCAGAGTGAATGAAGCAAAGCAATTGCCCAACTGATCTGTGGTCTCTGCAATCTACAGGAAACTATGTTGTAAGTAATGAATGTAATATCTTGTCACTTGTGTTCTACCCAAAGACAAGCCTTTGGTTCATGGCTAATGTTTCATCTTGCACTGTTTTGTTAGCAGTTTTAGTCAGTGATGGCTTGCTATTACTTTTCAGGGCTCTGATGAGGAAGCAGATCCCAAGACTACGTCAGCTTAGATATGATTCAAAGCCCATACTACACAGTCCAGAAGATATCCAGCCTTTTGTATTTTTTTTTAAAAAAGCAATTTAAAAGAACGAGTTTACATTTTACACTGGCAGTTGAACACATTTCAGGCCTGTGTTCCTGATGTTTGGCTAACCCATGCAGAGGTTGAAGGATGAGGGCAAAGGACAAGCAACTTGGCTTAGGATCAAATATAAAGCATTATTAAGATGAGTATCCAGAGATATGGTATAAAATTATATACCCTTGAGCATGGGTTGCTGTGATTGACAGCCCCTCTTCAACAGTCTGTTTTAATATCCATTTGGCCTTTGGGGAGAAGTTTGCTGTGTTCCTTTGTACTATTGAGAATTCTCCATCCAGTGGACACTACAAGTTGTAGCATGTCTAATTGGCACTCAACAAAATGATGACTTAGGTTATATGTTGCTTTTTGGTGTTATGGTACTTGAACTTCATATTGAAATTATTCAATTAGTTACCCCTTTTTTATAATGGGGCATTTAAAAAATATTTTCAGAATGATGAAGTCTCTTTAATTTCTTCAAATAAAAAAAAACTGACTGCTATTTATGATTCAGACAATAAACCTCCCCCCCCCCAGCCCCCCACTTTCTGATGCGAGGTTTACTTAGAAGGCAGAAGCATGAACGTTGGTAAAATCGCTGTTTGAAGTAGCACATGAGGCTACTTCATGGAAGAAAGATGAGTGAATTTCAGCCCAGATGGGTCCATTCAACAGCACGCAAGTTGAAAGTTGCTTTCTGGCAGCTGAATGTTCACAGATTTTGATGAGAACTCAAGCATAGATACTGAATGCAGTCACACTAATGAAACCAAGAAAGCATGGCATGTTGCTATGGCACTTGTTATCACAGTTGACTCATGGGCCCACATTCTAATATGTGTAAATTGAGCAGTTTGCATATTGGTATTCCACTTCAGCAAGCAGAAATGAACATAGGTCTTGGTCTAATAGTTTCTGATTTTCAAAAGGGCAAAATGGATTTTTTTTTTCTATCCAGCTCTCAGCTACATCCTCTGTGTCATGATTTTGTATCATTAGTTTTAATTTAACCAATCAGCAAAGAGGCTCTTTTCCCATATTGCATCTCTTGCGCTTGATTTCACCGACTGCCAGGAACACATGCAAATTGAGGCTGCAGCGTGTGATTTATTTTCCATGCACCCAATTGCATTTTTTGAAGGGGCCATGACAAACTTCCACAGAGGTTTATGAGTTTTCTTATGTGCAGTGGGCATAAGAACAATGAAACATTGTTATATGAACACTGTTTAAGTTCAGATGAAAATTGACTATTCGTACATCGCCCTAAATGAATCTCCAAACAGTGCACCAATAAAAGCTGAATTTGAAATAAAATATTTGATTATTTTGGTGGATTCATCATAAATATGCAAATAATTAATATATTTGCATAAATTTATGTTATTTATTTTTGGAATATCCTCAAGGGTTTTAAAACATAATTTAGAACAGAAAATTAAGGAAATGAAAAAAAAAACTGTTCGTGTTGCTGGAATCTCCCATGATTCAGTAATATATTGAAAGGTATGGGATTGCAACAGCAGATGAATGTGGTTTCATAGGTATTGAAATTGCCTTCAAATATTACAGTATAACATTTTTATACAGTACCTTTTTATGTTATTCTAAAGGGGAAATTAATCAATTAAAAATGAATAGATTTGAATTTCTGTTTGAATATTAGATAATTGAGCTGCACATGAATTAAATGAGAATTCCTCAACTAATATTCTCAATGTAATCTTAAGATTTCCATCATTATTTCACCCTCACACTTGTTAACATCTCCGCTTCGACAGTGAAAGCCATAGAAGGCTGTCAATCTTTTTTCCAAGTGGCAAGCAATGACTTATAGAGAACTGCAGGGATTACTGCTTAGAATCCAGATACTCGCAACATGTATTAATGATTTAGATGAGGGAAAGAAATGTAATATCTCCAAATTTGCAGTTGGCATAAAGCTGCACAGAAGACAGAACTGTGAGACGTATGCAGAGGTGCTTCTTTATGGATAAGTTGTGTGAGTGAGCAAATGCATGGCAGAATAAGTCTAATGTCAACTCAATGTGAAGTTATCCATCTTGAAAGTAAAAGAAAAAGCAAGAAGTCACGTTATAAACTGAATGGGGATAAATTGGGAAAGGAGGAATTACAGCAAGATCTTGTACACTAGTCAGTAAAAGTCAGCATGCAAGTGTAGCAGGAAGTGAGGAAGGCAAATGGTATATGGAGGATTCCAACACAGAAGCAGCAATGTTTTGTTGCAATTGTGCAGCACTTTAGTGAGACCAAACAGGTGTGCATTGTGTGCAATTTTGGTCTCTTTACCTGAGGAAGGATATTCCATCTGTTGAGGGAGTGCAACAAATGTTAACCAAATTAACTCCTGGGATGGCAGGGTGGACTTATGAAAGCGACTGAATAGATCAGGACTGTATTCAATGGAGTTAGAGTTATAGAGTTGAACAGCATGGAAACAGACCCTTGGGTCTAACATATCCATGCTAACTAGATATCCCAAAATCATCTAGTCTGATTTGCCAATATTTGGCCCATATCCCTCTGAACCCTTCCATTCATGTACCTATCCAGATGCCCTTTCAATGTTGTAATTCGACCTGGCTCCACCAGTTCCTCTGGTACGTCATTCCATACATATTACTCTCTGCATGAAAAGATTGCCCCTGAGGTCCTTTTTAAATTGTTCCCCACTCACCATAAATGTATGCCCTTTCATTTTGGACTCCCCTACCCTGGAAAAAAGAACTTAGCTTTTCTCCTTAGCATGCCCTTCTGATTTCATAAACCTCTGTAAGGCCACCCCTCAGCCTCTGACCCTCCAGGGAAAATAGTCCCAGCCTATTCAGCCTATCCCTACAGCTCAAACCCTGCAATACTGGCAATGTTATTGTAAATCTTTTCTGAACCCTTTCAAATTTAACAACATTTTTCCTATTGTAGGGATATGAGAATTGAGCCCAATATTCTCGAGGTGCACTAGAGTGAGGGAGAATCTCATGGAAACCCTGAGAATGCTAACAGGACTATACAGGGTAAATGCAAGGAGGATGTTCCCAATGACTGGGGAGTTCAGAACTGGAGGTCATAACTAAAGGGTACGGGGTAGGCCATTCGGGACTGAGATGAGGAGAAATTTACTCACCCAGAAAATGGTGAGCATGTGGAATTCTCTGCCACAGAAAGTATTTGAGGCCAAAGCATTGATTGAAATCAAGAAGAACTTAAAAATATCCTTTAGGCTAAATAGGATCAAAGGGTATAGGGAGAAAGCTGAAGCAGGATATTCGGTTGGATAATCAGCAATGATCATACTAAATAGCAGAGCATGCTTGAAGAGTCTATGCTACTTCTATTTTCTCTGTTTCTATGAAGTTACTTTTAATACTTAAGTATAATAAAACCATAGGGATTTCAACTTTATAGAGCCCAACTGAATTTGAGAGTTTAATTTTCTTTATTCATTTTTGATATCCATTTCGTTCCATTAAGTGCCATTCTGCTTGTATTCTAATGTGAAAACACTCGTTTTCAACAGTGGGCTCTTCAAAGACTACACAAATTACAGAAACATATTATTACACTTAGCAAAGTAGTTAAATCAGCAAAATTGCCACTTTTTTGCAACTCATCTCTGGTTTCTATATTCTTGTCAAACCTCATTATGCAATTAACCAATTTGAAGAATTAGCCTAGAGCGAAGTTAAGAATCATATATAGGAAAATCAATGGGATTACTTTTGGTTGTTATGTAAAATACATTCCCTTGGCATTGCTGAAGTGTTGCTGACTCAACAGAGCATTTGGTTGATGGTTAATTATAATTTCACGAGGACAATGTGTGTTAATGATGTCATAAAAAGCAATAAATACAGGTCAGACTTTATTTATGAGAATAAATATCATTTAAAAAGAGAATGAATATCATATTTAAAAGGATTGTCAAATTACCACCACAGCCCATCCCTTCAAATAATGCCTTAATTTTGCGGAGTAAGGTTTTTAATGTATGAAATAACATGGTTACTATTATCAGCATTTTAAAGTCTTTAAAGTATGTAGTTATCAAACACCTATTTATTTATCAGGGCAACATTTTAGTTTAAATGGTCAATAGTACGAAGAAACAAAATCCAAAAAGACCTGTTTTATTATGTGTTTAAATAATGACAGACAAATATATGACCCACTTCTATCTTCATGGCGTAAGACAGTGATTAATAATATTGAAATCTAATAAGTTTTTGAATTTTAATACCGGTGTTTCACTCCCAGCACCTGAGGTTGGATCTACCACAGGCTGATAAGATGAAGAATATTCCCTCACACTTGACTCTAAAAATCCTACATGAATTTAATTTAGGATAGTCTTGGGTCAGGTTCTGGAGGATTGAGCAATATAGTACAAGGGAAGATAACAATAAATTGATAATCTCATTCATAGTCCATGTATATGACCACAGAGTCCTTGCAATTAAAGCAACACCTCACTTCAACTCAGTTCCTTAGTTGATACATTTATCCAATTTATATTTGGGAGCAGATCAAGAACAATATGGACATTTGCAGATATGATACACTTGTGGTCTTGAAAGGCTATACAACCATGACCAGACCCATAACTAAGTTAAGCCAAACATTGCAATGCTTGTAGGTTGCCACTGTTCACATTCATTGGCAGCTACACCTCACAGTTGGAGTTATCTGTACCAAACTGAATCTTGACATTCTGATCGCATTGTTGTTGCTTATAATTTAATGCAAATTTTGCAAAGGTATAATTCAGGAAGATAAAGCAGAGTACTGAGAAATTCTCAGTCCAGTCAGGCAGAGCCAAAGTGGTTTTGTAAAAGGGACATCCTGTTTGACCAATTTATTGGAATAAGTAGCAGGCAAAGTAGATAAAGTGTAACCAGTGGATGTATTTTACAGAGAATTCTAGAGGATATTTGACAAAGTGCTATACCAGAGATTAATGTGAAAATTAAGTGCTTGTGGTTTTGGGAGTAACATAATCATGGGAGTGGAGGATCGATTAGCAAACAGGAAACAGATAGTAGACATAAATGGTTCATTTTCAGTTTAGCAAAATGCAAATAGAGATAGGAAAATAAGTTGTGAAGTGGATATAAAGAACATACCTGAAAATGTGTTGTTGGAAAAGTGCAGCAGGTCAGGCAGCATCCAAGGAGCAGGAGAATTGACGTTTCGGGCATGGGCCCTTCTTCAGGAATGAGGAAAGTGTGTCCAGCAGGCTAAGATAAAAGATA